>NW_015655597.1:1481173-1557674 GCF_001515625.1 Sinocyclocheilus rhinocerous | reverse complement strand
ATAAAAAAATAATTTTTTAAAAGTTTAAAAACATAAACATAATTATATATATATATATATATATATATATATATATATATATATAAAAACATTGAAATAATTAGGGGTGACCCCCAATAGTCGAAGATTCGATGCTTCGATAGGAGGAGCCTGATTCACCTACCAATCTCAGTCGAATATTCGCGGGGTGTTATGATCATGCCAATTTGGATATATGGGGGTGCTCATCTGATTGATTTCACATAGAACTACCGGTTTTCTCCCAATAAGTTAATATACAGCCTATTAAAATAATGCTGTAAATAAGAATCTGAAAAGAAAAAAGCTTCAAATAAATATTTTAACGTGTGTGAATAAATCCAACCACCCCTATAGATTTAAGTTTCACTTTCCATAATCCGTGACCTACAGAGAAGCATCTTGGCGGCAAGGATTTAAAACTTTAACAAGACTCAAATTGACACAGCCAGAGTGAAAGACTGGATTTGTTCGATCAGGTAGGGTAAGTGATTTCAAAACATTTCAGCCGGTTTATATAGGCTATATCATGTATATAATATTTATATCATATAAGATGCATTTGGTTGAGTTACGCTGCAGTAAAGCGCTTCATTGTAGTACTACGGTGATTATCTCTTCAGCGCGCAGCGAGAGCAGGACAAACAACAATGTAGAATATTAATAACTATGACTGGGACTGTCAAATACATAACATTATAATGAGAACCCTATTATAATAAAACGCTTTTAAATAAAACTAAACTAAATTTTTTGAGTTTAGTTGCCGTGTTTCTGCACGTTGTTGCGTTCAGAACGCGTCCACAAAAGGAGTTCATTCAGAGTTCAGACACGTTCATGCATTCTGTGCAGATAGCCTGTAAGTCGTAATATTAACGTTATGTTGTATAAATAACGAAGCGTATTATATATGAGATAAATGATGAGTTAAATCCCATTGATTAAAAACCCGCTGCTTCATTCTACTGGTCATCTTCAGCGCTCGCAGCTCAAAACAGAAATGTAGAACATTAATAACTACTGTCATATACATAACGTTATAATGAGAGCACTAGAAATTTTGTGAATTCTTAGGGTTTTGCTAACGTTTAATGTTAACTATCTTTTAATCAAAACATAAAACATTATTTACCCCGTTTGTATCTGCGAGGCATCTGTTACACATTTTTCCTGCGTGTTAACGTAATTATGACTGTCGAATGTCTGACTTGACTCTTGGTAATGTATTTTGCCCCGCCCCCAAAACATATGATTCGACTATGAAAATCCTTAGTCGGGGACACCCCTAGAAATAATGCAGACTGCTGGCTTTAACAAAGGCATTGAGCATCAGCTAACAATCTTGAAGCTCACATAAGGTCTTTCTTTAATGGTTTATAAGTTATCATTAAAAATCAATTCCCCTATGGAGAAAATGAGTGGGATTTTTACTTCCAGAACCCAACTGTTGCACTCGATCCACCTTATTTTTCAATGCGGAAGTAAGCCGTTTTCTGTGAATGTGCGAGACTTCCGGTTCATTAACTGCTGTAGGGAAATAACGAGAAGAATATCAAAGTGCAGTAAATGGTAAAACGGTTTGCACTACAAACCAGTGTGTTCGTAATTGAGATAATACATTAAAATAACATGGTAAGATACACTAGTTTGCAATATCAAGCAGCAAAATGAGCTGTTTTGTACAGCTAGGAAGCCTCGCACATTAAATTTACAAATGGCCGCACCCGCTCTTATGGGAAAAATAAGGTGTATACAGAGAACTATTGGAGTTTTTTTACACCAATACGTTCCAGTTACTAAAATTACTTATATGCTATAGATAGAATATTATATAAAATGATATATTATAACAAATGACATCTGTAATATTACACTTGTGAAAAGGCCATGTCTTCACATCCCCCATTTCCCTTTATGAATAATCTGTGTTGTGACAGAATGACACCATGAATGAGAAATATACATGTAGCCGGCACCAAAAACAACATCCCCATCTACTGAGAAGGACACAGAGCACACAAATGTCAAACTCGCCATTCTGTTGTGATGGCAATGAGTCTGACAGGTTAACACCATGGAGGAATAAATGTCACACACAAGCCTTCTAAAACATACCTGAATGTATTCCATGGAAATGGGAAAATGCATTATGTTTTATAGCTCAGATTAAACACCACAACCAATCTTGCACACATTCCATATATGACTTAAAAACAAAAGCAGTGTGTGCACAAAGCTTGTTATTGTTAGACTCTAGTTTATCAGTAACCAGTAGCCCGGAAAGTCATTGCCCTATCCATGCCACTCTTTCTCACTTTTATTTTTTCCTTGTGCTGGCCTGTATGCTACGCAATCTGAATCTCTATCTAAAGAACACAGGTAACCTTTGACCAAAACTGCACAAACAGTATCAGTTGTTACTCAAGAGAAATAAAATGGAGTGGGTGGTTTAGTTTCTGTGTTAATGCTTGCGTTATCCTCATTCCCTTCCTCTCACGAACCGACAACTAGTCGGTCAACAACCAGAAGTGCCTAACTACTAAAAAGAATGTGCTTCTCATAGAAAATCAATGTTAACTAGAAACAAGTCCACTGCTAAACCTAGTGTGCTTTTGTTTGTCTTCTCAACCAAGGGATCAGTCAATATCAGGTCTTATATGTAGACTTGATAACAAGCAACCTCAGTTTCAGACATCCAGAGGAGTCTTCTTGAGAAGGGGGGTGCAAGTGGAGTTTTCATTGCCAGATGGCAGCCTGAAAGAAGCCCCTCTTGATGGCTTTAAGACGGTTAAGCCTATTGTGCACCGCCAACTAACAACAATATTCAAGAAACGTATTTAGAAAATTAATAATTCCATGTGACCTTTAAACATGTTCAAATAACACATCTGGTTCAACAGCAGCATAAAACAAGACTTTATAAACATCATGAAAATAAACCGCTATTTAAACTGCGCTTCGCGGACTGGGTTCCTGTTAACAAGGCGTCGTTAAGGCGTCGTTAAATTGAAGAAGTCACGAATTTAAAATAAAAACACAAATTTAACTCTTCAAACGTGTACGTATAACACAGATGTAACATCTATTTGAGATGTGTATAAAGTACCGTTATACCATAATTATATTTATTGTGTAAATGTACTGTTTTCCTATTCTGCTTGATATATATGACATTATTTTATAAATAATTCTAAATAAATTAATCTATTTAAAATTAGGGTATTTATTAACATTTTTGTTCTATCAACTAGTAATATTTAATTTAGTTGTTTCTAAATATCGCCGTAGTAAGATTTTAAAATCTAGGTTTCTAAATTAGTGACCTTTTTTTTTTTTTACTGACTACTTTCGCCAATTTGGTTGAAACTACAGCTGAAATGGGAATATTATAAAATTCTGATAAAACACAAATCTAAAAGCTGAATGAAAACAAAACAAACAAAAAAAAGTATTTAAAAAAATAAAATAAACTTTTGAGGAAAGGTAGCGCGCGAGCAAGCATAACTTAGCCCGCAGCCCTCCGGGAAAAAAAATACAAATTCAAACTTACCTGCGAGGAGAATAACATTGATGAAACACAGGCAGGACGTACTGAAATCCATTGCTCTGCTTTTAAGCCACAATTTAGTAACCGGTGTGGGTATAAAAACAACTTTTTCCCCCGACTTGTAATGTTTAACGCTCACTCTTCTTTCGCCAGTCTCGCGTAGCATCAGAAGTCCACTAGCTCGCTCGCGCAGGTGGATTGTGGCTGGAATCGGCACACGTGATTTCCGGAGGTATCAGCCGGGGAACTTTGAGGGGTTTTCACGCCCTCTTGCGTACACATGCTCCAAAAGCGGCAGAGTTTCTCCTCACATCGACGCATATTGAATGAATAATTTAGAAGCACTGATCACTTTAAAGCAAAATCTAATCTTAACCTCTTATTTTTCCTCGCTAATGCTAGGGAGTCTCATGAGCTCCTTACCATCATTTATTCTAGTATTCATCTTTAAACAGTCTTTTGAGAATCTCAACTGTGCCTCCTTCCTTTAAATGACTTTGAAGTAACTATTTTGATGCTTTTCAGCGAAATACTTCATTATTATCATAGCTTCTTAAAAAAACCACAACAAATTCTTCGTGTGTTTGCACACACTTGGCGAATAAAGCTAATTCTGATTATTTTCCACCTTCATAAGCCCAGATCTGGCACAGCCCCTGCTTAGCTTTTAATAGGTGCATAAAACAGGTATCATGCAAACACACTCAGCATAACCACATGAGGATATGAAGACACTGTACCAGTATTCAGGACAGACATTTCACATAGTTTAATGATTTGTTTCCATTTAAAATCATTTTATGAGGAGTATTACTTATTTTAAAAAGTAATCAATAGCTATTAATAACTCTTACTAAAATACTCTGTATAGAAAAAGAGGGAAATGCAGTTTGTGGTCATTTTTTATTGCAAACTAGACCAAAAAAATATACATATGAACAGTATTTATAGAGATTTAAAAAGTAATCAATAGCTATTAATAACTCTTACTAAAATACTCTGTATAGAAAAATAAGAGGGAAATGCAGTTTGTGGTCATTTTTTATTGCAAACTAGACCAAAAAAATATACATATGAACAATATTTATACAGGAGTGACGCTTATAGAGAAGCTTTTGACACTGTAGCAAAGAGAGGCACTCAAGAACAGAAACCAATGTGAGTGGTGCTACAACTGACTCCTATCATACAACTGGAGTCTCTGTCTGTTGAATATCTTGTCATAGACACTTCCTTTTGAAGTTATAATTCATACAAAAAAACTTCTGAACCATCACAGTTGACAACACAACATCAGTGAACAAACAATACAAGAATGCAGCACTGTTTTGCGTTCATAGTGATAAAAAAAGATGAAGATCAAATTGACAAGTCCAAATGGTAAAACCAAAATTGGACAAATCGTGAACTACAACATTGTTTAACAGAGTTCAAAGCTCTGGTGTGCCCAGGATCCAGATAATATGGATCCATCGGCAAAGCTAATGTAGAACCATTTCTCCTTGCATGACTTTAAGTATGAAGCAGCATCAGTGCAAGATATGGAACAATTAAATACCTCTTTCTAATACAGCCTGTAGTTTGGTCATAATGAACTCCTTGCCAGCATGCCATCATACTTGCTTAAACAGAATTTGCCTACATCAAGCATTTGAAAAATACGATAACAGGATGCGGTCTAATTTATTAATATTTTTTGTTTTGATTATGTTGCTAACTACTGGTCTAAGAGGAACAAAGAAAATAATAATAGTGAGAATGACAAACTGTAGTGATGGATAAATTAAAAGTTATGTGGCACTATTCCCACAGCTAATGCATATTGTTTAATTATATCAAATTCTGTTTATATATTTTTATACTTCCAGACCCTCCCCCCATCCTCCCATATCCATAACCTCTACAACGATTGGCTCAATGATAATATTTATTTTCCCAAATTGTTTACTGTCCTCGTTTAGAAGGTGGCACAAGGTGATCAGGAAGATCAGCAGGTAACTCATGACCTTCCAGTTTGACCTTGATGAGGTGGTTAGCTAGGGCGAACTCTTCGTCGTCCAGGTACCCATCCTGATCCACGTCAGCAAGCTTCCAGATCTTTCCTAGAACATTGTTAGGCAGCTTGGATTTGACCATCTCTTTCTTGGCCATGGCACCAGAGACCTTCCCGTTGACAGGTGACAGGGTGTAGAAGATCTCATCGTAAGTTGGTTTGTCTCTTGCCACTATCCACTCCAGCTCATCAATGCCTTCACTAGCACCCTCTCCATAGCCATGCCCGAAGGGTCCATTCATGGTGCCATCAAAGGCACCACCCTGGACAGCCTGGCTGGGCATGGCAGCCTCCTCCTGCCGAACGAGGGTCATGAGTTTGGCAATATCATTGGCCAGCATATCCTCCACTGTTTCCAGCAGCTTGGGCTTCAGTCCCTGAAACTTAGTGAAATCTTGGCCAGCGAGGACTTCCTAATAATGAGGACAAAAAAAAAAGTTGTGTGATCATATTTTTGAAACAAACTATTTTTGATAACTAAAATAAAACAAATCACCACATAAAATGAGGGGCTATATTGTTAAGAAACATTTACCACTCTTAAAACTTTAAGATTATATTATATTTTATTATGGTATTATACTTTGAAACAACAAAAATTAGACCTTCCCGTTGACAGGTGACAGGGTGTAGAAGATCTCATCGTAAGTTGGTTTGTCTCTTGCCACTATCCACTCCAGCTCATCAATGCCTTCACTAGCACCCTCTCCATAGCCATGCCCGAAGGGTCCATTCATGGTGCCATCAAAGGCACCACCCTGGACAGCCTGGCTGGGCATGGCAGCCTCCTCCTGCCGAACGAGGGTCATGAGTTTGGCAATATCATTGGCCAGCATATCCTCCACTGTTTCCAGCAGCTTGGGCTTCAGTCCCTGAAACTTAGCGAAATCTTGGCCAGCGAGGACTTCCTAATAATGAGGACAAAAAAAAAAGTTGTGTGATAATATTTTTGAAACAAACTTTTTGATAACTAAAATAAAACAAATCACCACATAAAATGAGGGGCTATATTGTTAAGAAACATTTACCACTCTTAAAACTTTAAGATTATATTATATTTTATTATGGTATTATACTTTGAAACTCCTAACAAAAATTATATATTAAAATCATTTTCTGGGAGAGATGGGACTATTTCCATACCTGCATTTTACTGAGTTTAGGGAAATCACCAGGGGAGATCTGATGTTCTTTTTCAATCCTTGCATAAATGTCACCCAGGTTAGCAATGAGCTCCTTTTTCTTATTCTCCTTCCCAAAAACATTTGGCATTTCTTTCTTCAAAGCACTGATGATATAGGCATGAACCTAGAGTTAGAGAAAACTGCTTTGTCATAACATATAATATTTATAATAAATCTGTGCTATATGGATACTGTATATGAGCAATCTGTCAATCTGTAAAATTGCAGGGACTTGAATGATAATAATATTAAGTTATTATGCAGAAAAAACAATGGTAACATTCATAATAAGAAGAAATTTTTCTTGAGCACCAAATCAGCATATTAGAATGATTTCTAAAGGATCATGTGACAGTGAAGACTGAAGTACTGGCTGCTGAAAATTCACCTTTGTCATCCAAGGAATAAATTACATTTTAAAAAGCCTAAAAGAAACCTAAAAAAATCTATATACATCTATAAAAATTTAATTTAAAAAGGAAGAGGCTGAGCAGGAAGAAGAGTCAATAAACTTGGATTGTGTCTGGGGTGATTACATTTTTTTTAAAGGGGTCATATGACTTTTGCTTTCGCACTGAAACACACAGCGTCTCCCTGACATGCTGTTTCAACACTAACTGCGGTTACTGAAACCATGCCTTCTTTCTTTGCGTGCACATTTGGGTGCATTATGCAAATATTTCCACATAGTGGGGTAGATATGTGGGGGCGTGTTAGAATGAGCCGTTTTAGGGGGGCGTGGCAGAGTCTTAACTTTGATAAAGAATATATCTTTGGTTTTGAGACTTTAGTCTTTGCAACTTCAGGGATCTTATCTATGCACAATCAGCTTGTTACACTCCAAAGAGAAAGGAAAACTTGAAATCGCATCATATGACCCCTTTAAGTGATCACATGAGGGCTGCATACACCAGATTACTTATCTAATCAAAAACCTTAAAGTACTTTCAATTTTAAGTATGTGTCCAGACAACACTCCCTACATTACTGTAAAACTAACTAACTATAAAAGGTTTCATTTCTTACTTTGGCTAGACGGGCTCGTTTGATAAGGTCATTCAGCTTGCGCAGCGCTGCATTTCGTGGAAGTCCCTGGATGTCACGGAAAAGGTCTTGCTCCTCTGCCTCAAACAGTTTCCTGTTATCTGGAACCAGGAGAGGCTGAGCCCAGAAAGAGCCGATGTAGACTCTGATGACCTCTGGGGTGTTGACAATTTTACCAAGTGACCACATGAGGGCACCATAAACCCTCATGAGCTGTTGTGTACCGATCTGATCAGCTTTGTTGAGCACCACCCGTATCTTGTCCTCATGGTTTTTCAGAGCTCGGATCACCTCGGAGAACTCATCTGAAAGCAACGGTTAAGACAGCTGACTCCACTGTGATGTGACCCTGTCTCTCTCTCTCTCTCTCACACACACACGTGCTCTCTCTCTCTCTCTCTCTTTCTCTCACACACACGCCCGCGCGCACACGCACATGTCCAGACAACACTCCCTACATTACTGTAAAACTAACTAACTATAAAAGGTTTCATTTCTTACTTTGGCTAGACGGGCCCGTTTGATAAGGTCATTCAGCTTGCGCAGCGCTGCATTTCGTGGAAGTCCCTGGATGTCACGGAAAAGGTCTTGTTCCTCTGCCTCAAACAGTTTCCTGTTATCTGGAACCAGGAGAGGCTGAGCCCAGAAAGAGCCGATGTAGACTCTGATGACCTCTGGGGTGTTGACAATTTTACCAAGTGACCACATGAGGGCACCATAAACCCTCATGAGCTGTTGGGTACCGATCTGATCAGCTTTGTTGAGCACCACCCGTATCTTGTCCTCATGGTTTTTCAGAGCTCGGATCACCTCGGAGAACTCATCTGAGATGTCCAACTTGTGTGCGTCAAAGAGAAGAATGATGCGGTCCACACGTTCAGCAAACCATTCGAGCACTGCAGCAAAGTCATAACCTGAAACAGAGATAAGAGTTTTAATGGGGAGTTTTTTCACATTAATGAATAGTTTAATTCACTTAACAAATAGTTATTCAGTTTATTTACAGCAAAAGGAACTTGTGTATGTGAGCCTCTCTGATAAAGCGCAACCCAACACTTCTCTTTCTACCCAGATAAAGGGCAGTACAACAGCTATGTAACCCTAGAACTTCCTGATTTGGCCCACATCACTCCACAGCACCAACTTGACACAAACAAGCAGAAATCCACAAACAAGTAAACTCACACAATACAGCATAAAATGTGGTTTTCCTGTCAAAGGAAACCCTTCACGTAACAGAACCCATCTCCTTCTCTTCAGTCCTCTTGCATGACAAGGCAATTGGCTCATGAGGGTGGAGTACAGCTGGCCTTTCACATGAGAAAAATAAAAAATAAAAGTCAGATGAAGAGCCGTCTAGTTCACTACAGCCGAACTGATATCACGTCCACTCACGCTGACAAACAGGAAAGAGAATAAATTGTCCCACAGACACTCCTTCCTCTCCCATGTTTGGATATTTTCTTGCATAATGTTTTAAAGGATCACAGGGAACAATGGAAATCCGAGTCAAATGTTTTGACAGTAGTCAAGATGACGACGATGAGTCAAAAATAATTTTAAGATGCTGGAATATGAAATGAATGTGGTAATGGAAAGTGTGTGTACTCCCCCAAAAATGCTATATTTTCTCTTAAGTATTTTAACGTTTTCAAGAAGCCAAATGCACAAGCTGCATGCCCATTTTACAACAAGGGCCAGCATAAATATTGCTAGACTCCACAAATTCAGCTCACTTGCCAAAAAGCTGCTTATGAGATCTTGAGGGCAAAGGTTTAATCTTCAGAGATTTATCTACAGTATATGCAATAATACACATACTAAAGCCAGGATTTCCGGCCCAACTCTCTTGCTTACTGAGACAGAAGTTACCAATTTATGTTTGGATTGTGTAGAGCATGTGTGGAAGACAGGAAAGACTGAATCCCAGCTCACAACAGTTGTGTCAACGTCAGCAGGATGTGAAATCTGGATCTGAATCCAACATGGGCATGACTTCACAGATTCAGTGCTGTCCTTTATCGACTGTTATCCATCACAACACTGATGGCAATACTGATGAAGCAGGCCTACTGAATTATAATATATGATGTTATAATCCATAATATAATATTTAATCTGCCCTAAAATAATTTAACAAGAAAAAACTGAAATGTAATTTAACAAAATTAAAGAAAAGCAAATACACTGTACTCATACTTACAAGACCTGAACTTATTTGGTGTATCTACCTAAAAATGCATTTTTCTTTTCCCCAGCAGTTATGAATTTGCTGTGTGGGTATATAAACAATAAAAGAATGCTTATTAAAAGCTTCTTTATGCATATAAATCAGTATTCTTTCACAATAGGATCTATTTTCTCTGGGAGTTTCTGAGTGATAAAGTCGTCTTAACTATATTCAGAGCAGACACAAATGATGATTGTGTGTGTGTGTGTGTATATATATATATATATATATACACACACACACACATATATCAATATGGCTGGTAAAGACTGTGACAGCGGAGGTAGCTCATATGAAAGGTATTTTACTTTATTTTTCGATATTATGATATGGCTTTTCCAATTCTTTGCTTGTTTTCCTTCTAATACTTTCCAAAAAACATATCCTTGTCTAAACTATGGGATATCCTTTTGCATAAGCATGCCACAGTAATTGTATTTGTTCTAGCACTAAAATCTGTGCAAGTGGGCTCCAAATGCTGCAATTAATAAAAGAAAATTAAATCACAACATTGCTAATATCAGGACAATTTTATCAAGACTAATTTAATACGGTTACTAACAAAGTTGCATCATTCATTTATTCAATTCATGAACAAACAAACTAAAGCAAATGAATGAACAAACAACAAAGCACAGATGAATGAATGAATGAAGACAGACTAAATGACTGACCGTCCATGCAGGAAACTCTGTTCAGATAAGTAAATATAACTGTTTGGAAAACAGAAATCACACCACCTATCTACAAACATGTCGGTTGTGAGCATATTATGTACGGTTAAAACAAGGCTGGGACTTAAAGTTTACAGCCAAAACAAAGATCGTACCAACCGCCATAGATATACATTTGGGTTCATGCTAGTCTAAAGGTTGGACCAAATGTCCAAAAGAAAAAAAACCTTTGGCTCAGTATGGAGATCTGTCATTTAGAACAAAGGCTAATCTTTAGTATTGCCTCCACCCTGCTAAGATCAAATCCAGACATTGACCCACAATCCCTCACACATTACACAAACACATTATGAAATATTGAAGCATGCATAGATAATTTAACAAGGTTTCAGTAAAGGTTAACAGTGGAATCTGTACCTCAAGACCCTAAAACAATTTATAATCTAATGCTGATGCCAATAAATAACTGAGAGGTTTTAGTGTTTTGTAATGGGAGTCCCTGTCCTGTAGCATCTCTGCAAAAAGGTTTGCTCATAACATATTCATTAATAAGCAGCAGCTGTTTGTGAAACAGTTGTGAATGTTGCTTAGCAGACATCGGCTGTACAGCTGTTTCACACCAGATGAATTACTATAAACTGAAATTTCCTTACAGCTCTGAGCCTCTGACATGGACATTTCTTGCAGTTTAATCTTAACATTTAATAATAATAATAAAAACATTTAAATACCCCTCAAAAGTGTCTTTGTAATACATGTCATACATTTGACACTTGACAGTACAGACTCCAGACTTAGGACCACTGCACTGGTGGTGCATTAATTTCAGTTAACTATTAACCCAACAACTGTCTTTGTGATAACTGATCTTAGTTTTTTTCCCCTCGATCCTGATCCAGCATAGATATGATGACCTGAATTTGACAAAAAGTCTTTAAACCCACTGATCTCCATGTCACATGCCATTCTTTCCTTTTTTCCACCTTTGAAAATTCGCGATTTCAGATGGAAAAAAAGAGTGCTATAATAAGTAACCTAAGTCTATACAGTAAAGCATTATGGGATGCTATCAGTGAGGAAATTCAACACCCAGCCAAGGCTACTCAGCTATGAAGATTTAATGCAGACACGGTGTACTGTAAAAAGGAGAGGTACTAGAATAGAGCCCTGTGGAACACCACCCAGTTTAAGACAAGGACACAGAGCAACATTGTGCACACAAAGGAATCACAATGGAATTTGTGAATCTAGATTAACAAATTAAAAGAAAAAGAAAAAGATTAAGAGTTTATGTTGATGGTCATAATTGTTATCAGTTATAGGAATATGAATGCTATCTTTCAATCAAATGAAACCGATAAAAAGAAAAGAAAATGATAATTTCATCAAAACCATATCTAGCCCAGATAAAACAAGATCAGAAAATATAATATAAGGAAGGAAAAAACAAACACATAAGTGGTTTGGGAATAGCCCAGTATCAACCTGATTTAAAGCAGATATATGAACATTCATTTTGAAGTTCCTTGTTGTTAACTGCTTGTAAAGGCTAACTGAGGTCAGGAGGAAGGAGAACGGATATGAAGTCAGCAGACTTTGGAAGATTATTTACTGACCTCACAATTTTACGAATGAGCAGGACATTTTTAGAGGGACAATGACAGAACCTGTGAGACTGCAGGTTAAAAACATAACACACACACACACACACACAAATATAAAATCATTTTATTATACAGTTTGTGACTTGGAAGCAGTCCTCTGTGATTCACTGATCTGTTCTAAAGTCAGAGCAGGAGTCCAGAACCACAATATGGAGATCACACTGCTGTGAAGAATGAAGTGGGAGGAGATAATATAAGAAAGAGAGTACAAAATGTAGAAAATCAAATACAGAGAGAGAAAAGGACTGAATTAAAATAGCAAGCATGCTCATCCACTTCCAAAGAACAGCATGACTGTGGCTAGACAACCAAATAGCTGTCATTCCCAGCTGAAAATCCATGTTGATCAGATCAGTTACATAACCAATCATTCCCATCATTTTCAGACAGACGCAGAATTCCTCCTAAACTTACTGCTGTTAGGGTTTTATTCACTCATCCAATTGACCCTTGGCTACACGCCACACTACGATCCATGACCCGGATGTGTGAATGATTGTATGTGTGTGTTTTCTTGCCAGTTCAATGCTTTTTCTTCCCATGTACTTGACATGAGTGTCAAATACTCACATTTTCCATGTTTAGATAATGACAGTAGCAGGACTTTCCTCACATTGCCCTCCAACAGCATTCAATTACTGTAACACTGGTAAAGAGGAAGCTTTGAACACAATAGAGCCGGAATCTTTAAATAAATGCATCTTGTGAAGAAACATACTTTCCATTCGTACCACAAGCTTTGTGAATAGCTATTATGGATGAAGAAACAATTGTTATAACGGGAAATAACCCAAACAACGGAAAAGTATGCATTTAATTGTGAATATGTTATGCATGACTAGTTCTTGTTTGAATTTTTTTATAGTTCAATCATAACTTTAATTATTTAACCTTTTAACAGGCCAGTCAACTTAGTAGAGCACATTTTGACTTAAGATATTCTGAAACAATTTTTGTACTAAAACTGACATACTTTTGTACTAAAAATCTCTGGTGCTTTTGTACTAATTTTCACTCAGAGTGAAAGTGAAAGATTGAAATCACTCATAACTTGAGACCATTTTTGGGAATTTATTTTTAAGTAAAAGCTAGGGATGCACAATATTGGAATTTTGCCAATGTCCGATATGTCAATATTTTTCCAACTAATTTTGGCTGATAGTCGATACTGATATATTTCCTTTTGTTGGAAACAAAAAAAAAAAAGTCTCTCCAGTGCAGAGATTCTAAAAAATATATTTTTATGTTGCCATATTATTTGTAGATTTAACATTTGTAGATGGTCTAAAAAGCTAAAGATTTCCTTATATTTAAGTTTTCATAATATATATTATTTTCATAAAATATATTACACATTAATAAATTATATATATAT
This sequence comes from Sinocyclocheilus rhinocerous, assembly GCF_001515625.1. NCBI lineage: Eukaryota > Metazoa > Chordata > Actinopteri > Cypriniformes > Cyprinidae > Sinocyclocheilus > Sinocyclocheilus rhinocerous. The sequence continues at coordinate 1,543,885 of NW_015655597.1, read as the reverse complement.
ATAATTATTTCATTTACAAGGGTCATGTTTGTGATTTTTATTCATGTAAGCTATAGCTTCTGACCTTTAAAAAACAAAACAGACTCGTGATTTTATCACATCAGCTATTGCTTTATTTATTCAGAAACACAACTATCTTAAAGGATTAGATCACTTTCAAATTAAAATTTCCTGATAATTTACTCACCCCCGTGTCATCCAAGATGTTGATGTCTTTCTTCAGTCGAAAAGAAATTAAGGTTTTTGAGGAAAACATCCCAGGATTTTTGTCCATATAGTGGACTTCAACAGTTACCAAAACGGTTGAAGGTCCAAATTGCGGTTTCAGTGCGCCTTCAAAGGGTTCTACATGATCCCAGCCGAGGAATAAGGGTCTTATCTAGCCTAACCATTGGTCATTTTCTTAAAAAAAAAATAAACATTTATATACTTTTTAACCACAAATGCTCATCTTGCTCTAGCTCTGCTTGCACATGTGCGTCTTTACGTATTACATAATCCCGTTGGAAAGGTCATGCGCAGTTAGCTCTTCGTCTGTGTACTCCGGTTCAGAAAGGTAGGGTAGGGCAAAAAACTCCAATCGCATTTTCTCCTCCAACTTCAAAATCGACCGACATCGTTGTTTTACCTTTTTTTTGTAAAGGTCTTTTGACTTTCTTTGCATGCTTGCTTTGTAAACGCTGGGTCGGTGCTTCCACCTACGTCACGCGTGACCTTTCCAACGTGATTACGTAATGCGTGAAGTCTAGCTAGTGCACGACTAGCATTTGTGGGATCATTTCCGTAGAGAAGACCCTTATTCCTCGGCTGGGATTGTGTAGAGCCCTTTGAAGCTGCACTGAAACTGCAATTTGGACCTTCAGCCTGTTGGTTCCCATTGAAGTCCATTATACGGAGAAAAATGATGGAACGTTTTCCTCAAAAACCTTAATTTCTTTGCGACTGAAGAAAGACATGGAACATCTCGGATGACATGGGGTGAGTAAATTATCAGGAAATTTTTATTCTGGAAGTGAACTAATCCTTTAATGTCATTTGTGTATTTTACTTTCATTTTATTACAAGTAGGCCAACAGCGCCCCCTAAGTAAATAAAAAGGTCTTACCGGACGGGCATTAGGAGTCGGGGGAGGCTGTTGTTGCTGCTGCTGCACGCATTAGTGACTGTTGACTCTATCTCACACTGGACGCGTAATTCTGTACTTGCATTCTCAGATGAAATGCGGCGATCCAAAACAGTGAATCTTTCAGGCAAATGTTTGCTTCAAGGATGACCACACTGCTGACGTGATCTTATTGCTAGCACACCCTGAGCACATGTGAGCTCTATTCTTCTTATCAGCAAGGCATATCGGCATAATGTTTCATATCGGGCCAATGATTTTGATATTTTAGATAAATAACAGAACAAAGATACAAATGAAATAAGCAGTGCTTTATATTTTTCAGGTAAGTCTAACAGTCATCAAAATGTAATCAAATGTAAAATAACACTGCATAGTTTTCACTATAAATTAAATCTAATACATCTTTGTTAAAGCTACAAAAGTGAGTTTTCTTAGTGTTTTGTTGTTTGATTAACATTCATGACACAGAAAGCAACAGGAACACTAAACTGCTGTGAACCAATATACTGTTACACATCCATTTTCTTTCTCAATTGTTTCCCTTCACCTAAGCCATACACATCTGTATTTACAAGGATACTTGCAGAGCACAGTATTTCAGGCACAAATAGACACGGAAGTGAACGGAATTCGGTGTTCACGTGCATCTGCGTGGCTCTCACCGTTTATGGTGCGACGCGACAAAATACTATAGAACCCATTTTAATCAGTGATGCTGGCTGTGTCCGAAATCGCCCCCTATTCATTCACTATTCCCTACATTAGGTCACTAATTCAGTTCACTAGAAGGAGTGAATGAAAACGAGTGAGTGAATTTGGACACTGAGTGCACTGGAAGGACTGCGGCTTTTGCATAGTTGGTGCTTGCTGTTTATTAATCATTTGAAACTGGCAAACTAGCAGCTCCAGTAGTAAGATTAAAGGATTTGTCTTGAACTCTGTCACGGAAAATATGTACAAACCCTAATTAAACAATTTAATAATCAATTTACAATGAATTTATACTCGTGTTGTATTATGCTGTATGCCATGGATGAGCACTTTGTAATATGAACGGATTGATTATTCAGCTGCGAGCGCCATCTTCTGGACGAGATGCGGGAATTCATTTGGTGCGTGACTCTCACAGTGCATTATGGGTATTCTCTAGCTGTTGAGCGTTTTTGCGGTGCATTGTGGGATTGAATGAATGCACTCAAGAACGTCCACCATGGTTTCGGACACCAATAAAAATGACACAAAGTTCAAATGATATGCAATGGTCGCTTTGTCGCGTCCGATGTAGACAGACTTTGGGGACGTTCACATGTTGCACCTAAAAACACGTGGAAAACACCAGCCGCGCCGCTCTCTCCTTTCCAAAGCGCTCGGAGCTTGCGCTTTCGTGGCGTCTGCCGTTGCTAAGCGACTGTGACCTGCACTCCCCGCGACGACGCGGAAGTTTCAACAAAGGATAAACGGATTTCCAGCACTGAAAATCACGTGCAGTAGCTCTGCTACTAAATGTATTTAAAATGGGTATCTCAGCTGTCGCGTCCGGTGTAGACACCGTGTCTGTCTGTGAGCAAAGAAAACGATCAGTATAAATATAACGATCAGTATACTAAACATCGCACATCCTGCGATGTGACTATCGCGGATGCGCACATCGCGATATCGATGCTGAAACGATATATCGTGCAGCCCTACACCTAATACAATAGAATCTTTGTGGTGACTATCGGGAGACCCTTTTCTGTGTCTTAACACTGAATTCTCTCAGCCACCTCGCCTTAAACCATCACCATCATCACTATCAATCTTCATGACTCTCATTCTGCCTCAGAGTGAAGAAGAGGGCAAAGGGCAGCAAAAAGAGAGTAACCCCAGAAAGGGCAGCAAAAAGAGAGTAACCCCAGCCACTGACGAAAGACTGTTACCTCTGTTGCTCTTTTTAATGAGTCTAAGCCATTATGACTCTCACACAGCGTGTGCAAATCACTGGGGCAAGTTCAGTGTGCAGCACATGGGTTGCATCTCAGATACTATGACCTCACACAAGCTTACATGGTCATGTGTCAGCCTGGAAATATTTTCGCCATACACTACTAATGATGTTTTTACACCCACCCGAGGCACTGCCAAGCTCTGGGGGGGAAGAGTTGCTTATCAGAGACCATAGGGTGCGGTCCATTTGAAAGCAAACCTAAATAATCAACATTTGAGATAAAGCTGTGCAGTATGGAATGCAATAGTGCTCTAGAACACCTGGTTAATGTCATATTCTCATGTCTGCAATCCCTCATGGAGTTCACAGGCAATTCTCCTATACGTATACCTTCACCAGATCACTCCCATATACAAAAAAACTAGTAAAAAAACAGTATGTCGGTGCCATATTACAGTGATGCATACCATGGTATTGAATGATTATCATAATCTTGTACATGGTATTTATATGGTACACCAACGTACTCAAAGAATAGCATGGTATGTGTCCAAAAAACATGAAACTTCTATAGTTTCGCACAAAAAATGACATACAAAAAATAGCAGAACCATGAAATAAATAAACAATTATTATATTTTAAAAAGCATTATTAAGATGCTACATGATGTTACTGTGGTTTCAGCCACTCCAAGAAAGATAACAAAGTGTGCCGACATACATCTACTCACTCACATTCACTGACAGAACATGCTCAATAACACATAACTGAATCTTTGAACATGGAAGCATTCACACAGCCATCTTTACCGCACCCTCTCTGTTTGGTCTGTTTCCTGGCCTGAGCTGTCCCCCCTCTTTGTCAGACTGTTATCTGTAGATGCCACTCACCCTCAGATCACATTTACATGGTCTTCAGGGAAAGGCAAGGAAAGGCCCGCACGCACAAACACACCATGGCAGATAGACAAGCACAGGAAAAGTCCATAGCGTGACACCGGTTACCTCCATACACAATGCTCTCTTAGAGTTTTCTTGAATAAACAACATACCAACATGCTCCATTGTAATTTTTGGGCATGTAACAGGTCCAGACTAGTCAAGTATACTTCTAGGGAAGCTAAAAAAAAAATCCTGAACCTTTATTTCCTGTAGTGCTCGATTAACCATTAAATACACTGCCTATAGGATTAATTGACCATTTTGGACATTTTTGAGTCATTTTCATTTCAGTGAGGGCTCAGATAATCCATCATTCTGGCCAAATTATAGTATCTGATGGGAATGGACAGTCCACATTGTTACTATAGATTAATTAGGTTTTCAACTTCCCTTCCTTCCAACAGGAAAAATGGCTATGGAAGGAGCATGGGTTTGTTTTGCTCTAACGTAAACAGGAGAACTAAAAATACTTCCCTCTTAAGACTCCTATAATGCAAAAGCTAACTGAATTAACCTCTTTTTCATTTGCCTGGGACAAGTGCTACACTCACAGCTGTCTATGTAAATGGAGCTTGTATTAATAGTTGTGGTAACTCCGGGAAGGAAAGTCAGGGGATAGTAAAAGAAGTGAAGATGGCAATTATAGAAAGAGGAAATTAATAAAAATTAAAAAAAACACTGACCTCTACTGATCCGCTGTTTCTCTCCAGACAGGATTCCAGGAGTGTCTATGATGCTGATACTGTCCAACACTGGATTTGGCATCTGAGCACATATAAACCTGTGAAAAGAGGATCACACATTGAAAATGGACAGACATTAGAAACAATTAGTCATTTCACCATCGGGCCTAGTGATCTTGCAGTAATGTTTTTAGTGCAATTGATTGGAAAAAAATGTCCCTTCTCACTTGCCAAATCTTATCATTCCAGCTCTTACCTCAGCTTTTCCATTACCAAATGCTTGCAGCTTATCTTTCTATGTGTTCTTTATTTATGTGCAAACCCGTATGCTATCATTTTCATGTCTTTATATTACCAGCACATTTTAGTCATACAAAAACAATCCTCAGCCTCAAACCCCCTACCACTGTGTTCCCTCTTGTGTATTTTACTTACTCCCACCCTTTAATTTTTCCAGAAAGTGTGCCATCACTTATTCCTTCCATGTTGCTACATTCACTACTGCCAATCGTATCCCACATTTCCTTTCTCCTTGCATTCCACTCATTATTAGACCTGCTGTCAGTTGACAAAGACAGTTTGTTTCATTTTGGCTTATGTTTTTAAGTGTAAAGCCTAGTATTCACGGCCAAAACAGATACATGCTTACTTGCATGTATCCAGATATTCAACTGAACAAATGTACTTTTATTTTCAAAAACTGAACAGTAAAGAACATTTGGAGGTTAACTGATGTCTAACATTAATACTAGCCTGTTTTCAACCACTTCACCTTTTGAAGTCAGGGTTCAGATGTTCTGCTAACATCCTACAGCAGGTAAAATTTACTTCCTGCGCAATGCAAATTTATACACAACCTTTTAAAAGTCTGATTTTTTTTTTAAAGAAATTTATACTTTTATTTAGCAAGGGTAAAACTCTCTCCATACACTTCTAATAAAGTAAAGCTGGACTACATATTACATAAGCACTAACTGATTAGCCTGTGTTGCAGAACACGGCTGGTCCCCAAAGCAACAACAAATTTGAAGAGAAATAATTTTTTCCTTTGCTGATGTAATATTCAGGGAGAGTAATTTCTCAACCTCATTTTCCCTGTCTGTAGTTTATTCAAGAAATATTTGAAATTCCAGATCTTTCCAGGACTTTATGTCCCAAGTACACCTCTAAAAAAATCATGTTAATGCCATTTTTAATTCAGTGACTCTTTTGTGTACAGAAAATTCAGATAACAAGCTGACAAGCACATAAATCTGAATGGCTACACAAAGAAACATGCCAGAAGAAACCTGTTTGGCGAGATAGACAGCAGTAACAGAGTACGGTTTGTTGCAGTACACCACAACCACAGCAATAACCGTAAACTGATCTTTAGCCTAGTAGAGGTTAAAACACCATATAGGGCTTACATACGTGCATACATTTGAATTTTGCTCTTGGGAAAACAGTTTCACAAATACTACAGTGGTGAGAATCTACAATCAGCTATATGGTTCACTACAGGCCAGAGCCTATGGAAAATGATGAAAGCAGCTGCATTGGAGAAAGTGCATACTCAAGTTACACAGTCAGGAGTAGCAGGGAGAATGGGGACGATGGCACAAAGGTGGGGCATCCATGTATTATTTAACTACTGGAACAGGGTTAATATGTAGCCTACTAAAATTCTACATTGGTCACAAGGCGCGCTGACACACCCCCTTGATACCTCACCAGTGACCTTCAATCTACCTTTGAACCTTTCCCACAAGGTTAGAGTGAAAACGCTGGGAGGGGAAAATCATGCTTAATAAGCAATAAACAGCATAATATAAAGGAAGCTGGAGTCAGAGATTTGCAAACGGGACACTTTTGAGAGTGAACGTTCTGAAATTGCTGAGTCAGTTCCTCAGATTATCTGTCCAGTGACTTAGCGGAGTCTGCCCTTATTTTAACCTTTTGCTAACCTATCCAAAAAGTCACACAGATAAAATGTGTGACTTTTAAAATGCGACTAAAATCCTGTGTTTAACGAGTAGGGCAGCACCTACAGAAATGTCTGATCAATTCATGCTGCAATGAGAAAACACAGCGCTTCTCAAGAAACCCTGATTTGACCTTAAGATGACACACACCGTCAAGGTGAGTTTAGGGAGCAGTAGCCCCTCACTGCAAAACACAAGATCCAGGGGGCGTGGTTGGATCCACATCTAGGGGGTGGAGATTGGTAGGTTTGGGTGTGGAGGTGGGTAGGTTTAGGGGTGGAGATGGGTGGGTTTAGGGATCAGGGGGTGAAGATGGGTAGGTTTAGGTATATGTAAGGTGGGAGGAGTTGGATCTGGATGCCCCCTGGATCTTGTGTTCTGCAGTGAGGACCATCACCAGATTTTCTTTAAAAGGAATTTTTTGTAGAATAAACGCTTCATTCTGCCAGCCCAGGCCTGTTGGGGTGTGAATATGATCTGTGCATATGATCCCTCTTGTTCAAGCATTGACCAGCATGAGGTTCTAGTTAAGTGCAGTGTTTTGTAAAGCTCTGGAAGTCTTCATATCTACAACAAGCACAAAGGAAAAGTGTGGTACTAGTGCTTAGAAGAAGACACACCCAAACTAAATCAGCCTGAAATGCACCACAGCGGACATATGTGTCATGTTGAAAAGACAAGTGTGAGCAGAACTGATACACCATTGTAAACGCCAACTCCTCTCTCTTCATGGCATTCCTTATGGAGGGCCCCATTCCCCAAGAGCTTGCTAAAAAAGAGCCCTAAAGGCCTCAGCAGCTGTCAAAACCAGTGTCAGCTGACATTCCTCTCAGAAGGGGGAACCAAAGACTAATGAGCAAGAAGTTTAATGCACACAAAATATGGCCTTAATATCTTCAAAAGTTGGAATAAAATGAACAAATGTTTTGTTGATATGCAGTAAAGGTTCAAACCTTAGATCTGAGATTCAAATGCCTGAAGGCTATTTTTGGGTGTGACAACAACTATATTTAGAATGCTAATAAAGGTTTGTGAGGATTATAATAAAGCAAATTATAGTCTTCAAAAACTTACAGACATGTTTGCAGGTCAGAGAACATGTGATTTGCTGTAGTCTTCCAAATATGCATGTAATATACTTAATCAAAACGTCTATCTAAAAAACTGGGGGTGAACTTGCTAGGAATTCAGTTTTTCAAAGCTCCACCCTTGCAATACAAGCACTTGCTGGTAACTCCTGTATGCAGAATTAAACCTAAAAAAGTACAAGAGATTTGATTTTCAGTACAACATGAACACCATCTTCACCCGGCCTAATGACAAGTTTTTGACGTTTCCATCATTATAAAACTAATCCTGAGCTCATATGAACACAAAACTTGACGACCTCTTGACAGATCCGGAAAACAACACCCTAACCGCTGCGACCCTCAGCAAAGAAAGCCCGAGATAAAAACTGCAAAGAAAGTTTTGTTTATTTTTAAAACGAAGAAAAAAAAGTTTATTAGAAATTAATGAAGATCTCACCTGTTAAGAAAGGCGTTTCCAAAGGCATTGAGTTTTCTGAAGGGTTTCTTGGGGTCAACCACTAAAGCATTGCCCGGGATGAGACCCTCCTGATCGCCGTGCATCACCGCTATGAATGAATCGGTGGTCGGCTCGGGGCCTATGCGCATCCCGGGGAAATCCTGCTCCATGAGATGCCGAATAAAAGTGGTTTTCCCCGTGGAGTACTGGCCCACTAAAAGTACCATGGGCTTGTTGTCGAAATCAGCATCTTCCAGAGCCGGAGAGTGGAAGTCGTGGAAGCGGTACGTGTCTTCCAATGGAAATAATTTGGTCCGATAGAGTCTCTTCAGCCCGTCAGAAACAGTCTGAAACAGTTCGGGATCCTTTTTCTTTCCGTCCTTGTTCGCCCAGCTGAACATCTTGCAAAAATATGTGAAATAACCTTCTTACTTAAAGAAAATAAAACTTTAAGGGTGGTCTAACAGTTCTTTGCTGGTTTTAGGCAGTGTAATCCAGCGGTTCGGATGAACCAACGGTCCGGTGTCAAGTAGGCTACAGCGGACTGCCAGCGTGGTGGGTCGGTCTCGTCAGCTTTTCAACTAACTAGTGTCTTTTTATTTACTCATTTAATTTCTTCTGACTTTGCCTTTTTTGTAAATCAGACTGAAGTTAATTGAGCCCTTGCAGCAGACTGTTTTCTTTTATATCCGCTGGAGAAGCAACGCACAGTTGTTCTCTAGCCTCCCACAGCCCGACGCGAGAACTCTGCGCGTGATAGTACGAGCTCGCGCCCCACTACAATTTTAATACATCACTATAGACCGGAACTCCTAGGAACTTCCCAAATAAAAGGCGCCACCCTCCCAAATTGGTGTTTTTGTGAAACACAGCTGACGTTCATTATTCAACAGAAGGGCCTAGATATATAGTAACGAAACTTGTTTTTTCGTTTTTTTTCTAACAAAGAAACAATTTTCAGGTAAAGAAATAAAAAATAAATAAATAATAATTATTAATCTGTGTGCTGTTTTATAACTTGCAACATATTCTTTAATGTTGAACTGACAAAATTCTGGCATTCAAACACCTGAATGAATGAATGAATGAATCAGAGGCCATAAATTACTGAATACTAGTGCATAGACATTTACCTCATTCCATGCCACATATATGACTAATATTAGCTATATTATATTATATTATATTATATTATATTATATTATATTATATTATGCTATATAACCCTTTAACAGGTTAAATCAATGCCAACTGTCCATTCCAGTATAGTATGAATTTCACATGACAAATTTACAGTACAGTAAGTACAGTAATATTCCTGTTTTTGTGGATGGTGGAGGGGGTTTTCTATTGAGCATGTAACTGGCCGACTGCTATATTTGTCCTGGACTTTCAGGAGGGTGACAGTTGCTGGTCTGAGTCTGTGCCGAGTTTGACACTGTCATAAGGCGGTCATAGGAAATGACGCTCGTCACCCACTACACTCAATGAAGACTCTATAATGTTGTTTTAATCTGAAACTATGAAAAGAAAGATATGAATTATTTAGAAATCCTTTGTTTGGGGCTTACAATCAACAAAAGTAAATCACCCAAGAAAGAACACAAGAGGCCTCTTTATATTTTATATCACAGTATCAGAGAGTGAAAATGAAAGTCTTTCAGAATTCTCTGTGGTTTGCAGGAAGTTCCCAATGCTTTAATTGTGTTCTTAGAGAGTCAGAAAGGGATGCAGACAAACAAGATTTATTAATTATTTAAATAATTTAAAATTATTGATTTTTTTAGTTAAAAAAATGTCATTAAAAAAATATACTGTCTTTATGTTGTTTCTACATTAATTTGAAGATTGAATAAAATCACGATTAATCGTGATTAATTTCAGAAAAATATGCAATTAATTGGTTAATTTTTTAATCGATATACAGCACAATTATTTTTTTTTTTAAATCAGCAATCTTGTAATGCAACATTTGCATTGACCTGTCTCTACATGTTGGTAAGCTGTAAGCTTTCTGTTTCAGAACTATTCCTGTTCCAAGACTCCACTGACATGTCAGGGGGAAAACTCTGGGCAAAAGAAAACTGAAAGTGAAAGCAGCCTGACATTTACAAGAAATCAAGTTGTTTGTGAGTGAAGTGGCATATTTTGTCAGTGATCATACTTTCTTTTCAGTGGCTCATTCAAACTGTGACTAAAGGCCCACTGACACCAAGGATGATAACTATAAAGTGTTAATAATCATTCTATTCCTATGGGAAAAGGAAAGTCCACACAACAACAATGACAACAGAGGAACAATATTGTTGGAATAACTTTCAGAACTAATTTTTGACAACCAATCAGTATTCAGGTCGAACATTTGAAGCAACAGGTGTGCGCCTATAAAAAACAGAACTTTATCATATGTTAGTGTGGACACTAATATCGTTATCATTACCGTTACCGTTCTTGCTGTGAATGGGTCTTAAGTCATGGCAACGTTGATCTTGGAAAATGGTGTAAATAATATATATTTGGAATGTATGCAAAGAATGTGACAAAAAAACAAGATATATGATGAAAAGAGCGAGAGCAGAGGCACAACACAATTACATATTCTGTGAAAGTCACATTTATTTAATATTAAAGAAGAACTAGATTTTGATTGCAAAAAATTGAAAAAAAAAGTGATACTCCTCAATTGGAAATCTCCACAAGCCCCTTGTTTTCAAAGGTGGTTAAACGAGATGCTCTATATTATCCAAATGGAACAGTTACGTTTTGGTGAGCTCTGCTCACAAAAAAGAATTGAAGCCACATGGGGACCCCTCTTGAGACACTTGGAAATTTAACTATAAAACATTCTGTGAACCTTCCCTTCTATTCTTTTGATATTTCTATTTTCTTTTCCTCCTGTGGTGAATTATCTGATCTATACAAAAATTGTGAATATTGTCATTTATGTTTATATTTTCAAATTATGTTGTAAATATCTGTTAATCGAGGCAGCCCTGTTTTTTTCCTTTCTTTTCTTTTTGTGTAATTGTGTGTATTTTTTTATTCTACGTTAGTTACCTTTTTTGTGTGTTTGTTAACTTTAAACTTGAAATAAAATATACAAAAAAGAACTTGATTTTGAAATAATTTAATGTTCAAATGAAATTAAATGCAGTAAAAAAACAAACAAATAAACATAATATCAAATAAATCATGTTGTAATATAGCCTTAACATAAATGTTCCCAAAAAATTCCAGTCCAACATTTATACAAAGCCCTGCATTCTCTGTGCAAATCAGTGTGTGTTTAGTAGGATAAACAGGACAGTGGCCTACAGAACTGACAGGCAGCTGGACTGCAAACACTGGCTGTCAATTCATAGGTCATCACCCTGTGTCCTAGACACTGGGTTAAACATGCTTTCTGACAACATGCAAATAAATTTACAGTCACATAATTAATAATTACAGATAATTAATTAGGACTGTATTTTCACGCAGAAACAACGGAGATAAAGGTGACTATCTGCACGCAACAGCAGCTCCACTGGAAGACATAAGAAACCTTCCACATGGAGTTGCTGTTACAACCAGTCAGCACCAAATCTTTGGAATGCGCCCCCTTTGGACAGCGGAAGGAAGTGCACATATTCCCTCACAAATGTTACAGAGTCAGTGTCCCATTCTCACTATACAGGGTAGTTCTTCAAGTTTTCTAAAGAGAAATAAATAAAAAGAAAATAAGAAGATGCCAAAAAAGAAGAAGAAGAAGTGGTGCCACCTGAAATGAAAGCATAGAAAACCAAGTTAGAGGGTTAAATCAGGATTCAGACAATGGCTAATGACTGCCATTAAGGACATGTGAGAGTTTCTCTGTTGGTTCATGACTTTGACCTCTTGTTTCTTTCTCATCTTTATGACATGCCATAGACTCCATTATTGGCCAACAGCACGTCCAAAGTGCTAAGACTGATCTTGATAACAGCAATTTTATGACGGCAGTCAACACGAGGGTGCTCGGCAGAATTTGTGTATGGACTGAGAGAAAAAAAGGTGTGTCGCTCAATAATTGATGTGCCTTTATGTCCCTAAGTTTTAATTTTGTAGATATCACTTCCTTTTAGTCATGAGTTACCCATCCCACATGCTCTATCGTGTTCTTTCTCTCTTCTTGGTTTCTTAGTTTATATCATATTTTAGACTTTGCCTTGCCGTAAACCTTCCTCTGCTTCTTGCTACCTTTGGAAAAACAGCATAATAAAGCAATTAAAGGGGGCACACAGCACATGAGTCAGTCTGTGTTATCTGCTCCTGTTATCATCTTTTGAATCCACCATTATCTTTCTCATCCCTGCGCCGTATCCAACATTTGTGTAGGGTGAGAGAAAATCAATGGCGTGAACTCATGTAGGTGGTTCATTTTTATGACAATTCCCAGTTGCTGAACTTGATATCAGAGTAACACTCACATTTATTTTATCAAATATACTTTGTAGAAAAGAAAACAACAGCAAAAAATTTGACATGACATAGTAGTCTGCGATTGTTGTATAGACACTGATTGAGTCAACCTAAGACTGCCATTTATTTGCATTTGAACTTCAGTTATCTGCAGTTTACTTAATTTTATGAACAAATTTTTAATATCTTTCTTAAACATACTCTACGCCCCTTGTGATTGATTTGTAAGATCCCGTTCTTGGAAAGTAATGTTTCAAATGTTTGAGGGCCGAGCACAAGCCTTTTGCATTCTTTTCTTATCCTCTTTAAAAGCATTAGCTTGACTTAGACAATGCGGGTATATTTACATTAGAATATTAATCTAGCCTTTTACAAACAAACAGACAGATGTTAACAATGCAAATTCCAGCATGAATCAGCGTAATGGCAGAGAGGCGAGGCAAAGATGTGAACCTCCATGATTTTTCTCAAAAATTACACACTCCATGTTCCTCACATATGTACCCAGTACTTTATCTTCAAGAAAGAGTTACTTACATTCACAGTTCTTCCTCGTGGGAGTCCAGGTTTTTGGAACAAAACATTATAATGTATGAAAACAAAAGAAACCTTTTTCTAAATATAGAGATTAAAGAATTAACAGAAGCAAAGCAAAATATGGCTATAAAAAATAAAAAAGGAACTGAAAACAGCAAAGTTAGTGACAGCATGACAAGAGAGCGAGCAGGTGAGAGGGGAGCGTCGGTCAGCAGTGCTATGTCAGGCCGAGAAACGCCAGTTTAAAAGTGATTTGAAGTTGAAGCTTAGTTAATAATTATACTCCTTGTCAATATTTAACATCTTTTTGGCCCTGCCCCTCACATCCAACATCCTGGACTCCTATGGACTTACACACAGACTCAAGACCCTATTTTGTATGCTCTTAGGTACATTTATAATTTTTTCAAAGAAACACATTTCATTAAAATGGACTATGCAAATGTTGTGGGCAAAATAAGCATTCAATTCTTAAGTCCTGCAAGTTTAGTTTACTATAAATACAATGAACCACTCGGGGGCGCAACGGTTTAATTTAGTTTTATTATTTACTATATATAGAATCAGAACATTGCTTGTTGAATATCACGAAAACTACTTTAAAGTCTTATTTTTGCATCATATGGCTGTGGCATAATCATATGGCATATTCAGCCGCTGTGAGTTGCTAAGGCTTGATTTATAAATCAGCAAATGTGATGTAGGTCAATGTCTTAATTACGGGTAATGGCACAGCATGAGGTAATGCTGCATGATTAGAACAGATAAAATAGACTGTGGACTCTAAACATTGATCAAAGAATGAAAAACAAGAAGGCTTTATAACGGGATAATAAAATGCTCATGAGAGAGGGTTAATTATTGCCATTGTAAGGTTAAAGAGCACAGAAGTGCACACTATGTGAAGGAATTTTGATTGTCAAACACAAGAATGGCGCGTCAATTAATGTACCACGACAAAATACTCCATCTAAGCACATAATATAGTACCTCAGGCAGGTGGAAGTCTGGGTGTAAATGGTCAAAATCTGCTTGTGTTTCTTGTGATAAGAGTACGTACGGAGCCCGGGAAGTCACCTGTAGGAGAAAAAAAAACAATCCGTGGCCACGGTTTTGCAATCCGTCCCCTCAGTTTATAAACCGTACTCACGAATTCTTAAACTGTTCCCTCGGTTTAACAAATCGTGCCCACGGATTAATAAACCGTACCCACGAATTTCCAATCCGTGCGCTCAGATTTTGTAAACCGTACCTTCGGATTTTGAATCCGTACCCACAAATTCATAATCCGTGCGCACGCTTTCGCAATCCGTTCCCTCGGGTTTGTAAATGTAAACACGTGGATTTGTGGCCCCGCCCCACCGGCAGATTCAACCACGGTGCGGGATGCATAGTAGGCCTATTGTGTTTATTAAACATTATTTTTCATAGTAGCCTATGAGACCATGCATGATCCGCTCTCACAAAATAGTCTTCTTTTTAGCGTTTATTTTATATTAATCACCAATAGGATAAAACACCGCCGCCTGTGTTTAGTTAGAGAGCAAAGGAATGACAACATAACCGGTACATTATTGGTTTTGTATTGCTTTTTACCTTCTTCTCTCGAAACTCTATCGTTTTTTTTTTATTTTTTAGAAAATTTTCTATTCTTCTTTTTATTAGGCTATTATTATTTAATTTAGGCTATAAAACACAGGCGGCGGTGTTTTATCCTATTGGTGATTAATATAAAATAAACGCTAAAAAGAAGACTATTTTGTGAGTGCGGATCATGGTATCATAGGCTACTATGGAAAATAATGTTTAATAAACACAATATCCGCACCGTGGTTGAATCTGCCGGTAGGGGGCGGGGCCACAAATCCATGAGTTTACAAACCCGAGGGAACGGATTGCGAAAGCGTGCGCACGGATTATGAATTTGTGGGTACGGATTCAAAATCCGAAGGTACGGTTTACAAAATCTGAGCGCACGGATTGGAAATTCGTGGGTACGGTTTATTAATCCGTGGGCACGATTTGTTAAACCGAGGGAACAGTTTAAGAATTCGTGAGTACGGTTTATAAACTGAGGGGACGGATTGCAAAACCGTCGCCACGGATTGTTTTTTTTTCTCCTACAGGTGATTTCCCGGGCTCCGGATTACGAGTAAAAAAAAAAAAATCCAGACACACAATTTAACATTGTACTCAAACTGTTGGAAAATGCTTAAAGAATTATAGTAGGCCTACGCCTGTACGATAAATACATTTCAGGATATGTAATGTAATGGTTGTGTTTCTGGGGTTAATTTCAGCTATTTCCCTCACTTTAAAGGAGGAAATGAAATCTTTCCAGTGGTTACGACCTTGTTATAGCGCACAGGGTCAAATCACAAACATGCAATGTTTTATGGCTTTCAAAATTTACCAGAACCATACAGGAAATTTTGAGGCTGTTGCCCTGCATATAAAGCCACACTTCTGGTTCTTTAATCGCAAATCAACAGTCAGGAATACTGCCCCTCCACCCTGCAAAGTCTCAGAGTTCATTTCATGTTGTCATACTTCTTCACTCCCTCCATATTTTATGCCCTTCCGCTCCTTCAAAATGTTTCCATGGTAAAGTATCCATCACGTTGAAGGTGTCACTTATTAGACACTAAATACCATAAAAATCGTACATTTGGAAACCACATTTCATCCCTTGAACATCACTGTCTATAATCAGATTTATAAATACATTTTACCCTACAAGAAGCTTGGACAGAATTATTTAAAATTTGATGTGATTCCTCGGTAGTTATAGCAGAACTGTACTGTCAAATGTTACGTTTTTGAGATGTACAGCTTCACAAATCAGTCATTAGCTACTAAACGTTCTCATTTACAAAGTCGACAGTTTCAGTGCTAACCAAGATGTCCCTTATCTTATCAGAGGCTAGAATAGGGTGTGTTTAAGTGTGCATAACGCATTGTGTAATACACACACCCACACAAGCACAGGTATGTATGGTCATTCACGGTCAAGTCAAGGACCAGATCAGCACAGATTCAAGTTTCTATTCTTATCTCAGTAAAATACACATCAAATTAATTATGAAAAGGATACTATAAATAGGCCTTGGGAAAGAATTTTAACTTAATATAAAGCAGTATTGTAGAGCCTTTAACATATAACAGGCCAAAAATTTTATTAATTTCTGTAGGAAACATTTTCTGAAGTGCACACTAATAATATGTGTGACAGTTTGGTGATACATTTTTTAATTGAGTCAGTTGATTGTCAGAAAACGATGAAAACATGTTTCTGAAAGATTCTGTGTTTATGATATACAGTCTCTTCATTAAATTCTGTTTAATACAGTGATTAATGGGACAAATTGTTTGTTTTCACAGACTGGTTCACGTGTTCCAGTTAAGCAGAGATATTTACACATTTAAAATGTAATGTGAATATCACATTTCAGATCATTTCATGTTCAAATTCACTTCATGGGCCAAAATAATGATCTGCACCTATTAATAATATATATCCATATTATACAGTCTCTCAGGTTTAAGTTTCTTCTTGGCCACTGCTGATAAAGTTTTACTCATGACATGACAAACTGTGTATAAAATGATAAAAATGTCCATTAGAAATCACTTTACATCACTTTTTTTACTAGTTTTCTTTTCTTTTTTCCATCTACTCCAGTAGCAGTTGCTTCGTCTTTCTGGGCGGCCCTCTTTTTTGCCTTCTCCGTCACCGTTTCCATGGTATCCCAAACCTCATCCTCCTCTTCCTCTGCTTTCACCTCTTCTACGTCTCCACTAAAATCAGCATTTGACGACTATAAGAGAAAAGCACATAAATAGTCAAGCGTTTAAGTCATTAGGATGCAGTATAAAGTCTTCAGCGAGAAAGCAACTTCCATTGTTGTTACTGTTGATAGGCAGTTACATAAAAGCGAATCATCAAAAGGATGCTCCCTCTGACACTGAACTGCTGCTTACCTCCGGTTCTCTGCTAGACAGCAGAACACAATTGAGTCGTGACTTCAGATATACCTGCACAGAGAAAATATGTGCATTTATACAAACACGACAGTGAGTGGGAGGCACTTCTGATTATATGGTACATGCAATTAGATGGAAAAAAGAAGAGAGGGGCTATGCAGAAATCTGCAGAGAGAATAAAAAAGATGAAGTGCAGGGACAAGAGAAAGAAACCTGATTTCTTGTGCATCCATACCTTGTGCTGTAAGGAACGGTCTTCCAGGTTGTGTACTCTCAGAAAACGATCTAAACCACAAGAGGCCACCAATGGGAGGGAAGGATGGCACTGCAACCCCCGCACTGCTCCCGCCAGACCCTTAAGACACCCACACACAAGCCCTGCAGGCAGAGAGAGAAGAAAATGGGGTCAGACAAAACAAAACTCTCAGGAGTTCAATAATATTAGAGCGCATATACGGAGAACGGCTGGCCAAATACATCCTTTATACTTGGAACACACACAGATCCAGGACAAAAAACCCTAAGCAATGGAGCTTCAGTTCAAAACAACTGCTTTTGTGCAGATCCAAGCCTGCCTAAGAGAACAAAATAAACGGAGCATCCACCTACTGCTTACCTTTCCGGAGGTCAAGGATGGCGAGCTCCCCGTGAGTGTTGCCCACGACCACTGTGCCCTGGTTGGCAGGAAGAGAGAGTGCTGTGAGCGGGTACTCTCCAAACCGAGCCTCCAACACTGGCCTTCTCTGAGGCGTCAAGGGGTCATACACACGCACCTGACGGAGGAGGAGCAGAACAGAGAGGGCAAGATATTTTGAGTCATGTTTGATCACAGATGTTTACCTTAAAACACAAAGGAAGACATGAATAAATAAAATAGCAAAGGGTTAGGGACAAGCTGAAAAAGATGATCAGCTCACAATATATTTCAGAATCTTTCGTAACTATTAAATCTAAGCCAGAACACCCAGAATTCAGTTGAATTCAGTTGGTGAGCATAAGAGAATTTCAAGAAAAAAAAAAAAAAAAATCTTACTGACAACAAACTTTTGAATGATAGTGTACATAAACTCAGGTATTCACTGTAAACAAAAAAAATCAGATATATGATATTTAAAAAAAAAAACATTTTTTTCCAGATGGAATAAATGTGTCCAGTGTAGATAAAGTGTAGGAAACTACAGTAGACAAGCACACATGGATAAAGCCAGAGTAAAGACAAACCTGATGGTGTCCAGTGCATGTGACTATTTTATCTGAATCTGGGATAAAGCCAATGTCTCTCACCCACACGGGCACTCGCATATCCAACCAGTCATGAGCTACCTGATGGATCAAAGAAAAAAAAGGAAGAGCTTGAAACACAAAAATAATAAACTAGTGGGGTTGAAAAGGTTAGAGTTTTTTTTTTCTTATGCCTTACATTTTTGGCTGTGAATATTGGCTTATCTGGTCTCTCCAGATCCCAGACTTTCAGCGGGTTCTCTTTACCCCCTGTAGCCACACGATGGCGCTGTGATTGGTTCTGTTGCATTCTGCATATTCCATTTCCAGCATTTACCTCAGCCTAAGAACAGAGACAGATGAGGTTGTTTGAGATTTACTGTAAGTCCACATTTATCTTAAGAGACAAAAAAAATTATCATAAAGATGAAGAGATCATCATACATTATTCAATCCTAATCTACAATTCAAATAGTAGAAGCAGTGCTACTACTATGCTACTAGCTATATAAGGAACAACAAGTAAAATATTCAGTGTTGGGTCACTTTATGTGTTTTTAGTTGAAGAGACAGCACAATAAAACATCTCCTCCCATTTCTTTTAAACAGTCAGACCCCTCATCTGACCAACAATAAGTAAATAAAAATGAACAAATATACATGCAAAAATATACGGAGGCACTACATACAAAAAAATATACAGAAACCGCTTTTGACTGGTTCATTTCTGAAGATCATCATAATTAAAATGCAGTGATAAATGACAGTTAAAATGTTATATAATTTTGCTTTTATGTGATATTG
Organism: Sinocyclocheilus rhinocerous; assembly: GCF_001515625.1. NCBI lineage: Eukaryota > Metazoa > Chordata > Actinopteri > Cypriniformes > Cyprinidae > Sinocyclocheilus > Sinocyclocheilus rhinocerous. Next base: position 1,524,730 of record NW_015655597.1, on the reverse strand, counting down.
AGCTGTTTGTGGGTTTATATTATGGGGACAAAATCCCTTTTAATGTACTGTACTGAAAGGCAACCTAATGTCTACTCTATCTACTTTATCACAGTAACAAGCAAACAAATCAAGTGATGAATATAATTGTCTATATATACACACACTACACAATACTAATGTTGTATTATTATTATTTTTTTTTTTTACTTTTTGATCCTGAAATTCACCCTGAATCTGCAGGGATTAATTTCTAGATGCAGAGAGATTAATGTTAGTTTTAATTTTTTCAGCATTTTTAACATTTTATGTTTAGTAAATAGTCTTTTTTTTAAACTGCAGTGACAGATACATTTTGAAAAGTACAAACATTCAAGTAGCATTTCTTTCATTAATATAAGACCCTACAAGTGCAGGTATAACAATTATAAAAGAAATTGGAATTTAAAAAATCTTAAAATCAAATATAGCACACCACACTGACTTACGGTTTCTGTACTTCCTTCCTTCCACACCTTCAGCAGTCCTGACTCCACACATGTAATCATAGAACTGGAAAAGAAGGAAAGAAAGTACTTCATTCCTACAGTACATCAAAGCAAACCAACAAAACATCCAGTAATTCATCAGCCCCTGCAGAGACGAGCATAACATGATATTGGAAACCACCTGTCAGTGACAGCCAGTCCTGTGAATCTGCCCTGTGAAGGATCTCCACACTCTCTGGTCGCTGTGAAGATTCCCTTATCTGTGCTGAAAGTTTTCACAGTGCCGTTCACACTGCCCACTAACACCTGCAAAGACATACACACATAGACAGCGTCTGTCAGTCACTAAATCATGGTGATGAAGTCTGCTACTCCAGTTCTCTCTCTTTCTCACCTCTGATTCGTGAGGGTCTCCCCATGCCATCACACAAACCTCCTGATCACGACTCATGCAGCTCATCTCACAAAAGTTAAACGCCTGCTTTTTGGTTAAACTTACCCCTTGAGATGAAATATGGACAATAACAAATCATTAGTTCAGTGGCCCACAAGAAAATTAAATGGCAGATATGTGGTGCCAACTCACGTGTACCATACATGGCTAGCTATCCATTCATAAAAAGTACAATATGTCGACAAAGAGACGGAAATCCCTTTACCTTTTAATATTCCAGTCTCGGATCCAAGCCATATTGAGCATATTTGGCTTTTAGCAGCCATTTGAAAGAAAACGAGAGATTTTGGAGTTACTGACTTAATAAAAACAGATCTCCACGTTACTGTCGCACACAACTACGTCCGGGTGTAACGCGCAACCTAAGGACTTTTGGTTCCGTTCCCCACTAAGACTGGGTTTACTGACGCTAAACATCAGTGCGAGTTTCAGCATGTTGTCATGCGATTATATTTACTACAGTTGGATGAAAGTATTATAAACTATCTCGATATGTAGTGTTTATCCTATAATTTTCACTTTTTTCACTTAAACACAAAAGATATTAGATATTAGCAAAGAAAGGGACTTTCTAGGCACTAGGCAGAATGTTAGGGATGTCTTCCATGGAAGAAAGTAAGCCAGACAGGTTTTATAACAACATGAAGGCGAGTAGCTTCTTTTTTAAATTAATTAATTAATTTGTGTTTTATTTTTTGTGAAGTCTCCCTTTATTTCAGTTAATTCTGCTATAAAGACATGGCTGCTAATTTACAGATAGGTGTGACTATATAGTAAAATAATTAAAATAAAATCATTATGAATAATTAAATTCCATCATCCCAATAACTGAATATTCTTTTTTATATGTTTTGAACACTTTTTATTACCACTTAATTTACATGACATTTCTACTTTGTAATTATATGGGTTTACTTTTTTTTTTTTTTTTAACTAATAGCAATTTCTACCCAATAAATGTTATATGTATATTCATAATAAAATATATTTCGTTTTTTCCCCCCCATTTATATGACTTTTCTAAATCTAGAAATAACGCTTTTAAAAGTCATCCGAAATCATGTGAACCCTGGTTCTTAAGTAAAAATGTCAGTCGTTAAGGGAACAAATTAAAATAAGAATGATTTCAGCTTATATCTGGATTAGCTTATTTTAAACCTTGTTTTGTTTTATTTTAATAATTTTTAGCCATCTCCTTGGAAGTGTGCTGGGCCCTCTGGTTAAAAACCACAGCTATAAGGAATTAGCAACACTAGCTGCACCAAATGGAACTGCAAAATAATGATTGTTTTCAAAAAGTTTCCGCAGACACTCCTTTATTTATTTTGTAACAGATTGAATATAATTTTTTTTTTTTAATCTAAAACACATATCAGCACTTAAGTAACCGAAATCAGTTGCGGCTGCCCTAAAATAGCATTTCATGAAGGACAGTAAAGAGAGGAGGCTTTCAGAGTATGAAAGAATCCACCAGATGGTACTCTTGGACTCCATTAGAAGAGCACCCACATAGCATACTGGAAAAATCTGTCAAAGGTGTTGTATGTGCTTTAGGATATTTGTCAGTCTTTCTGAAAAACAGAGAATGCTGCCTATATTGCTGCAGTAATGTAAGCAATAAAAGCAAATTAGAAACCTTAATGTTGGAATGATTCAGTCTCTTCTCCCTGGGGAGCATGTCAATCAAGTTTCAATATTTCCCACGCCTTAAAGAACACTATAAACAAAGATGGAGACATTGTGGGGATGATTTGAAAACATAGCTAATGAGAGAAGAAAAGAAGTTCCCCACGGAGTATTCATTGCAAATGGATTTGACACTATATCTAAATGAGGTGGCAGGAAACCCAGACATATTCAAAGTTGTGATATTATACAGTAGTATGAACCTTTTTTATATGCAGGTTTTCTACAGTTATGGAAAAACTGGAAATAATAAGTAGAAGAAGAATAATTAGGTTAGTTTCTTGTAATTAAGCATACTTTACTGTTATTATTATTGTAAGTACATGTAATATGTAACAAGAACACTGTCAAATGGTGTTAGCTAATATAGCCTATTATAACAATTATTATAATGAATAATATTATGAATACAATATAATAATTATAAAAATAATATAATGGAACATATCATGGAATTTAAAAAAAATTTTTTGAAATGTGAATAAGCATAATTTATGTTAAACTCTAAATACTACATTTTTGTCTTACTGGAGATATTTGTACACTAACAAGTTTTTATCTTTTTAACCTATTATTACTTTTTATTTATTATTTCATGGTTTTATTTATCATAAAACCATGGAATTTCACAAAATTTTTAGAGTGAAAAAAATGAAAAAAACAGATTGTGAATGAAAAAAATAACTCTCTTCTACTCATGATCTTTGAAGACATGACTGCAGATTTGACTAAAAAGAAAAAGATAGAATCAAACCTTACTTCATCTCTCCTGCAGTGACAGAGACGCACTTTCATCAAGAAGGTAACATTGTATGAGAGAGAGACAGTAAGAAAATAAAAGAGGGAGGGACAGAGAGAGAGAGTGAGAGACAAACAAGGGAAGCCAAAGAAGAAAAGCTTCCTCTGCCCCCTCATATCTCTCCAGGGAATGAGAGAGTAGGGCAGAAAATAGAGGGACGGAGGAAGGGAAGACTGTTGAATGTAGTTGAGCACTGCGATCAGAGGTAATATAACATCACATTTTAATTCTAATCAATGAGATGTGGATGAGAGAGAAGGGCTTTTCCATTGGTTCTGTTTTTGAGATCAAATACCAGCAGGGAATGCTTGAATTCGTAAAAAACTGAGAATGGCAGAGAAGGAATGAGAGCGAGAGAAAGCGGAGGATAAATGGGTAAGGCAAATGGAGGGGGGAAAAGAGAAGAACGCTAAGTTAATTAAGTGTCAGACTTCAGAAAGCTGCGCGGGATCAAAAGCATGAGATAAAACAGAAAAATATGGCCAGCACATTCATGCATGTTTTGCTTCTTTCTGCTGTTTCATACCTGGTCGCAGAGCACCCAGCAGCCAATGAGAGGCTGTGATGGGACCGACACTGACACCCAGAGCAAAGCAGACCAGAGATTTCTGACATGGTGTCGACCCAGATTGATGAGAGGAAACTGAAGGGAGAGAGGACAGACATAGACAGACTTGCGCCGCTGCTTCAGAAAACACAGGTAAATGCTCTTGTTCTTTCATTCTGTCATGTACCACAGCTAACTTATTTAACCATTCTTCACGGTCATTTTGAACGTCTTTGTTTATTCATGTTTTCACTGTTTAGAAGGATTGAACACCATTACAGTGTTGTTATGGATTCATGCACAGCTGCAAATGCAAAAATTGGCACATTTTACTTTTTTTTTTTGCATTAGCCAAAGCCACCAGTAAAATTTTTAAATAAATGCAATAGTGTCTTGGAAATGCACGTCTGCAAAGCCTTGTATAGATTTCTTTGGATAATAAGTTCAATATATAATCGTAAAAAAATATATATTTTTTTGCTACAAATCCGTACTAAGCAAGCTACTCAAACAAAGATTTTTTTTGTAAAAATAATTTTTTTTTGTTTACACTTACAGTCTCAATGACTCATTTTGAAGCCACAAATTCCATCTAAAGGAGTCATTTTAAATTTTTATTAAGATTACATTGTCATTAATGTGTTCATGTTATTATCCATAATACCAAATTATCAGCACTTAAAACTGATCAATTATTTTTCATTCTAAGAGAGGATATAGATCAAGACCTGTCGATTAGATCTACAAATGTGCCCAGTTATTGTTTAAAATGACAACACTATGGCAGTTAAAATGTGTCTAATTGTAATTACTGTTCAACAATCATTCATCGAGTTAGGGCCAAACACATTCATCCATTACTTTAGACACTCTTAAATATAAAGTTTCTTCATTGGCATCGATGGTTTCATGCAGAACCTTTAACATCTATGAACTTTTCCATTGCACAAAGGCTTTTTATAATAAAGATTATCAAAATATTCTTCACACTTTAAAAAAATGGTTCTTTTAAGAACTGTTCACTGAAAGGTTCGTTGGGGAACCAAAAATGGTTCTGCTATGGCATCACTGCAAAAACTCCCATTTGGAAGCTTTATTTTTAAGAGTGTAACTCGAATCAATGTCTGTTTTTCAGAATGTATACCAAGGACATTCATCCTCTGATGTGCCCACAAGATATTTTTTAAGGTGTTCTGCTGTAAATAAGGTGTGTGGACCCAGTGTGCAGCACTAATCTTAGAGCCGGGGGAGGGGAGCGATTCTCCACATACATACAAACCCCCTTCTGCCAATCAGAGAGAAAGACAGAGAGGGAGAAGGAGAGCAAGTGAAGGAACAGGGGAGACGGCAGAGAGACTGAAAAGAGGAAACAGCTCTAGCAGTTATCTTGGGTGGACAGAGAGGAAGAATTACACACAAATACACACTGTCCAGCCACACGTTACAAGACGCTCCAGCCAGCGGAGGCGGATAACCAGCCAGACGCCTCATATCTGCAGCTCCAGACCAAGAGGATTCCTCTCTAATTCTATCCCAACTTCATCCTAAGCTGGACCGCAAGCTTTAAGAGGAGAGACAGAAGAAGAGGGAAGTGCTTTGTAACTTCCTTGAAGGTGGTGAGAGTGTAAAGACAGACAGAGAGAGAGAGCAGGGGAAAACTCCCCCTCGCCCTCTCTCGACCCAGATCACCGTCAGGCTGGCTGGCACAGCCATGGCCTTCACCTTTGCGGCCTTTTGCTACATGTTAACACTCGTGTTGTGCGCTGCCCTCATCTTCTTCGTCATCTGGCAGGTACGTCTGTAGTTTTAGACCTTACTGAGTGAATGTGAATTTGTACGAGTTCCTGTTACCTGTAACACTGTCACACTTCCATTTCAATTGGCATTGGAATCCATGTCATTGCCAAGTGTCTGACTGCGTGAGTGTGAATGTGTGTGTGTATGCGTGTGTGTGTTCGTGCCAGTTTTTTGAGCGCAGAGACTGGTGTGTGTCTGTCCAAGCTGTCTCCCCTGCCCTTAACAAGAGGCCTTATCCTTGAGGTGAATACAAATCGCGGCAGTTATTAATAGAGCAGACATTCTGAGTCATGGATGATTGATGATTTACAGAACAAGTAGATGGATACAGAAGAAAAAACGGAGGAAAGAGGTGGGAGCCTACCTGTGTGTATGTGCACAGTCTGCACACAAACGCACACATACATACAGTCAATAATGTAAATGTGAATCTCACAAAACCTTAAGAATGATTACACCTGGAAAAAAAATTAAGAAATTATATTTTACTTTGAAAATGAAGGATATTTTTAGGACCATTATTTGAGATATTAAGCACATTACTTTTAAATCACATATTTAGTTTCATTTAGCAATTAAGCACATTAATTCTCCATACTGTATAAATATATATAATAATTTATATATAATATATATACAAAAATATGTGCTTTAAAAATTTATTTATACGTCATTGTACATCATGGTAGTATTTGTTGTATTGCCTTTAACTTTGGAAGTTTTAATTTTACAAAAAGTTCTATTACAGTAATTGAGTAAAAAAAAACTATTTCAGTAATGACAATATAATGAAAATCACCATTGAAAATAATAGGAATTTAAAAAACACAAAAACGAATGTCTAGATGCTTTACGGCAAGGAAAATTCAAGGGGAAAATGTCATGAAAATTATGTTACAATAATATTAATATATATAATTCAAAAATAATGTATATTTCAAAAATATTATCCATCCATCTACTCTCCAAATTGCTTATCCTCTGGTTGTGGGTTCAAAAATATTAATTCATTTTAATTAAAAAAATATATAATTTCTTCTTTTTCTTCTTTTCATTTTGAGGTGTAATGTGACTTAGATATGTTTTAGTGAGATTCACCAATGCACACAAACACAGAGAGAGAGACCGCTGAAGAGGAAGAGGTCAACAGCTCATTTGAACTCTACTGGTTGTTCTGTGCCAGCCCACTGTCTGTAGAATCACAAATGAAATTTGCACAGTCGCCGCCAGGGACTACGTCATCTGTATTCTTCATATTAGAGGCGGCATTCTCGCAAAAGGTAACAGCAGACAAACACAATGGCCCTGAACTGTTAAAATCTGTCTGAAACACTAAAACACTAGAGAGCAGAGGTTTCAACACCTAAAACACAAGCCCTGAATGCCAAACCAGAAGTCAGGGATATTTTCAGATCGGCATTAGACTGCAGACCTTACTTGTAAGACGTTCAAAAGGCCATTAAGAAACAGACTTGAAATGACTGAGCATTGACTAATGCCAGGAGTGGGAGAGATTCTAAACATGAGTCATTTGGTTTGAGTGTGTGTGTAAATGTATGAGAGATGGAGAGAGTATGGAGACAGAGAGTGGGGGAGGCTGAGAGTCTGCGTATGAGAGCATGCCGGCGAGAAACCATGTTATTGAGAATGCTTATCAAACCGTAATTTGGTTCTGACACCCCATCCCCCTTTCCTCTCCTTCTCCCCCTATCTTTGTATGGCTCTCAGCCAATAAGAATGTGAACTCACTTCTATAGCAACCATGATGCCTGCTTAGGGGCTCATTCGATCACCATGGCAACTGCATCTGTTTACAGAGGACGAAGTGAGGGGATGGCAGGAGATATGGATCTATAAGGGGAAAAGGAAGGAGGGGAGAACATAGCTTGAAGCTGTAGGAATGGCTAGAGAATGTGAAAAGTTAAAGATAAAAAGGCCACAGATGGCACAATCATCCTACATCGTCTCTAACCTCCAAAATCTCCAGTGGTTTTGTTTAAATGCTCATGAAACACGAATTCTGTTTGTCTCTTCTCAAGATTATTGCTTTTGATGAGCTGCGCACAGACTTCAAAAATCCCATCGATCAGAGCAACCCCACCAGAGCGGTAAGGCTTTTCTTAGATCACGATTCCTTTCACACAGCACAAACTACTCGGCATCACTCTCCCAACTGTGAACAGCAGGTTTCAGAGACATTGAGACGGCATACATGCACATATGTGAACACACACGCAGAAACATGCATCCATTAAAAATTTGATTGCCTTCTTCTGCTTTTCCTCAGAGGGAAAGAATATTGAACATCGAAAGAATCTGCAACCTCCTCCGAAGGGTGAGTGAAATTGTGGCAGATCAAGTCGAGTGTAAGCATATATAAAGTGGGGAGGACATGCAAGAGAAGCCCTTAAAACAGCTAGTAGAGATGCATTGATTGTACAGTTGTGATACAATTGCTGATACCCTTATTTGGCAAAAAATTTAAAATAAATAAAATTAAATTAAAATTAACTTTTTTAAATGCTGCCGGTGCATTTACGCATCACAACATTATAGTACACAGTATAAAAAATGAATATTCAAATACATTATAAAATGTCTAATATCAGCTGATAATTAATAAAGCGCTGATGTACACTATCATTCAAATGCTTGGGGTCAGTGGAAATATTTTTCATTTTTTGAAAGAAATTAGTACTTTTATTCGGCAAGGATGCATTCAGTTGATCAGCTTTCTAGAATCCTAGAAAAAATGTATCACGGTTTCCACAAAAATAATGTTTCTTGAGCAGCAAATCAGCATGTTAGAATGATTTCTGAAGGATCATGTGACACTGAAAAACAAGATAGAAGCCTTGATGAGAGCAAGAGACTTCTTTAAAGGGGTCATATGATGCGATTTCAATTTTTCCTTTCTCTTTGGAGTGTTACATGCTCTTGGTGCATAAAGAAGATCTGTAAAGTTACAAAGACTAAAGTCTCAAATCCAAAGAGATATTCTTTATAAAAGTTAAGAGTCAACCACGCCTACCTAAAACGGCTCGTTCTAACACGCCCCCACATGTCTATGTCACGATGTGGGAAGATTTGCATAACGCCGCCCAAATGTTCACGCAAAGAAAGAAGGCGTAACTTTTATTCTCGCTGTAGTATTGTTGTTGTCGCCGCTGCCATGTCGTAAAGACGCTGTGTTTCGTTGTGAAAGCGAAACTATTTTGGTTGGCCTTCCAAAAGAGGATGATATCCGCTTCGTCATGCCTGGTGGTATCGTAAGGGGCTTAACATTTCCGTCACACGCTTGAGGTATTCGGCCAATCACAATGCTCTGGATAGCTGGCCAATCAGAGCACACCTTGCTTTTCAGACAGATGAGCTTTGTAAAAATCGACGCGTTTCAGAAAGGCCAGGCATAGAGGAGAAACAATAATAAGTGACCAAATACACAAAATAATGTTCTTTTTAGCAACATCATATGACCCCTTTAAAAAAAACATCTTGGTGACCCCAAACTTAGTGTGTCATGCATCCATACTTTAATAGCTAGAAATGTCATGACAATGCAGTTTTAAATACCTTCCCATAAACCCCAGAATATTGGTCACCGGACCCCTGATTGAAAACCCTGGTGTTAAAACATTCTGTATCTCCCAAAGAACCACAAAATTATCTACATCCTGTCTTCCTGAAAGTGCTATCATTCTACCTCTTTTCATTTCTCGCCCCTCTTTTTATTGCTCTGTACTTGGAGGCACACTCATGTATTCCATTTTTCACACACACATTAAGAGTCAGAATTGAATGGGCGAAAGATACTTATGACGAATATTTGAATTCATGCTTACAAACATGACGAATACTTGAAATTATCCCTAACTCTGTTTTTTCCCCCAGCTGGTGGTTCCAGAGTATTCCATCCACGGCCTGTTCTGTCTGATGTTCATGTGTGCAGGAGAGTGGGTAACTCTGAGCCTTAACATCCCCCTGCTCCTCTATCACCTCTGGAGGTACAAACTTTCCCTCACATCTACTTCATTGAAATTTTAAAATGGGTCTATATAGCAATTCCCCCTCTCTCTTTTTTTCTCCCTCAGGTTTTTCCACCGTCCTGCAGATGGGTCTGAGGTTATGTATGATCCAGTGAGTGTGATGAATGCAGACATTCTGAATTACTGCCAAAAGGAGTCCTGGTGCAAGCTAGGCTTCTACCTTCTGTCCTTTTTCTACTATCTGTACAGGTAAACCCTTCTCATTCATGTATCATCTACCCATTTAGACATGATCTTATGTTTGGATTTTATTGATGGCATTACTATTACCTACTTCATTATCTGAGAGGAACAATGGGCTTCTCAAACTTCTACAAAAGAAACGTAAAATAAGAAATGAAAGAAACAAAAAAATTCAGCGGCACATAATAGAAATGTTTCTTGACCACAAAATCAGCATATTAGAATGATTTCTGAAGGATCACGTGACACTGAACACTGACTTTTTCTTAGAATGTCTTTCTTAATTTGAAGTAGATGGTGAAAGTTTGTTTAGTATATCTCTCTTAATTAATTTCTCTCTCTCTGTCTCTTTTGCAGTATGGTGTATGCTTTGGTCAGCTTCTAAGTGATCAAATGAAGGACAGACGATTACGAAAGAAAGGAGAAAAACGGCAGAATAAAGACCGAACTATGTCGCGCTCTCCTCTCCCTCATCCACAAACCTTGTTCAGCTCCTCCTCAGATCTCCTGGGTGGGGATGGATGATGGACAGATGTAGAAAAAGCTCAAGGAGGCATTTAAAGCCATCGATGTAAAGCTGCCTCAATCACTGCCATTAAAAAAATAACAAGTGGAGAGGTGGACCAAAAGAAAATGAGTGCAATAGACAGAGAGAAATATGGTGAACAAAAGGCTCAGGCAGTGCAGATGTTTTGTAATACCATTTAATTTCTCAAGGGCTGCTGAAAATTTCTGCTGCTCATTGCAACGAATAGTTCGTAGTGTCTATGAAGAGACACATAACGTGCTACTGAGGCCATTACAGGATGTTACCTTGAATTTTACATCAATAGACCGTGGACTTTGTTGCAACGTCTTTTTCTTCAGATAACTTGTTATGTCAAAGTATTTAATAACTGCTAAGTATTTGCTATTTCAGTATTTGTGGTAGATAAATGTACCCTGTATGTAGAGGTACACTATAATAAATGATTAAATTATGAATACATGGCTCAGTTGTTGCAGTTCGGTCAGGGTAGTTCTATTAGTGTCCTTAAACAACCGCACAAGAAGTATATTTTTACGTCAAATTTGATGGTGACATTTACAAAGACATTTCAAAGCAAATCAACCAATGAGATAAGTATCACAAACCGGAGAAACTGTTTGAGCAGCATCACATCTGAGTACTGACACCCCATGTTCCGGGTTCATCCATCATGGGCTGCGGTGAGGATGAGCGGTCAAGCAGAGCGGCAGACTCTTAATTGAGACGGGCATGCAGGACGGGCCGTACCGGAGGGAAGAGAGATCTGACCCCAACCACTGCCGGAGTTCAAATACTCGATAGACTGTGACAAATCATAAAAGCATTTTTGGAATGCCAACAGATGAACTGTAGCAAACAACAGAGGAAGACTCATTTGCGTTGAGTGGGCTGACGTCCGAGAGACAGCCGAACACAGCAGGCCGTGATGCAGATGATGGTGTCGGAAACGTTCGCCGATGATGCTTTGGACAACAGACTGATGATGTTGTCATGACAACAATGGCGGTCTCACATCAAATACAAACTTTTCAGGCAATCTTCTGTGTTGTCAAGGCTATATACAACATTTAATGCCACTCTGTTCTGTGCCTCTCAATTTGCCTCACCTGGAGTTCCTGTGTTGTGCTGTGTCCATCAGTCTGCTAAACAAGTAGATTAATGATTATTTAACTAAGCTGTGTGTAGTTCTAGCTTTGTAGATGAATAGAGTGGCCGAGCATATCTCTCCTGAGCTGCTGGTGCACTAGCTAGAACAGCTTTGTATTACACTTAAAATTTCAGTGCAACAAGCGAGCAATTTAATAACAACACATCTGAGTGCTTTTTTAGCAACACAGCCTATCTGGTTTGAACTCCTGGGTCTTCTTTCCATCTTGGCTTTGACCTGATGTACCCTAAAAAATGTGAATACATAGGCCTACCCTGGACAATCACTATTAGCACAGGAATGTGGGCCGAGAGACAACCGACTGGGTCTTCATTATAGACGTCATCACTGAATGTCTTTTTGTGATTAATATTAGCTCACATGCAGTATCTACATTTAAGAATACCTGCATGATTATGTCTTTTATACATGATTCATTAATGTACGCTACAGCACCTTTGGTAACTTTGTGGTCTGTATTCAGTTGAATACAACCAAATATCTTAAATACTCGAAAAGCAATTACACATGTTCTAATAAAATAATGTTGCCAAAAAAACTTTGTTTGTTGATTTGCATTTAAATATATGTAAGGGTCTGTAGTTTTTTTTTTTTTTTTTACCTTTTATTCAGCAAGGATGCAATAAATTGATCAAAAGTGACATAAGACTTTTATAGTTTAAGTTTTACAAAAATAATAATAATAATTTCAAGAAATGCTGCTATTTTGATGCTGTTCTATTCATCAAAGAATACCGAAAAATGTAAGACCATTTTTTACAAAAATATTAGGCAGCACAACTATTTTCAACATTGATAATAGTAAGAAATGTTTTTTTTAGCAGCAAATTAGCGTATTAGAAAAATTTCTGAAGGATCATGATGTGACACTGAAGATTGGAGTAATGATGCTGAAAATTTAGCTTTGCCATAAAAGGAATACATTTTTTAAATATATAACGGTTGTTTTAATTTGTTATAATATTTCACAGTATTACTGTCAAATAAATGCAGCCTTGGTGAGCATACGAGACTGCTTTCAAAAACATTTAAAAATCTTACCAACCCCAAACTTTTGAGCGCTAGTATAACTTGATCAACTACAACATGTTGCAATCTTTACAAATGTTGAAATGAGAAAGGGTATTTTTTTATTAAAAATAAGCTGGTCTGCAAAAGGTGGTAATTGAATTCTGGCAAAAAAGAAATAAGTAAATTGAAAAGGGATGAAACTGTGATAAGAATAAAAATGATTGAGGCAAATGATGAAGGCCAAGAGAAAGTTTATAAAGAATTTGAGCACATTCTTGCAAGTCTCAAGTAAAAGTAAATGTGAAAGACTGATAATGAAAAGGAGAGAGAGAAAGTGTGAGTGCACTGGAGTCAATAAGAGGCTAACACAGTTTGGTTGCCATGGAGACACAAAAAGAATGAAATGCATGGTTATGTTAGGTTGTCGCTCTCTCTCTCTCTCTCTCTCTTGCTTGCTGAAAATCAAAACCAAAAAGCCTGTCCAAAATAGGTTTTCTGTGCATGGCCGCACAGCTGAAACATTTGCCAAAGCTTTGAAAAGCAATTTGGTATGAAAATGGAGCAGGAAAATAGAACAGAGTACAGATAAATAAATAACATAAAAATTGTAGCAAAAAAAAATCTGTTTTTTTAAACATAAATTTTATCAAAGAGCAGCAGAGTGTAGTTAATGTGCAACGCATGCAGAAACATGCATGTAATCACACACAATCCATTGCCAAAGTCTATTTCTCTTTCTGCTCTTTCTCTCACTCTCTATTCAAAAAAGAATGAAATGCATGGTTATGTTAGGTTGTCTCTCTCTCTCTCTCTCTCTCTCTCTCTTGCTTGCTGAAAATCAAAACCAAAAAGCCTGTCCAAAATAGGTTTTCTGTGCATGGCCGCACAGCTGAAACATTTGCCAAAGCTTTGAAAAGCAATTTGGTATGAAAATGGAGCAGGAAAATAGAACAGAGTACAGATAAATAAATAACATAAAAATTGTAGCAAAAAAAAATCTGTTTTTTTAAACATAAATTTTATCAAAGAGCAGCAGAGTGTAGTTAATGTGCAACGCATGCAGAAACATGCATGTAATCACACACACTCCATTGCCAACGTCTATTTCTCTTTCTGCTCTTTCTCTCACTCTCTATTCACCTCTTGAGAGATGTTGCTATGGAAACTGGTTACAATTGATAAGTTTGAAACATGAGTGAGCCACAGACATGCTGCTGGTACATATAGACACACACACACAAAGAGAGAGAGAGAGAGAGAGAGACTGAGACAGCTACACTTGTATAGAAATGGTTCTCTTTTTGAAGAGCTGCTTTTCAAATCACCAAGGTTTTCCATCTGAAGGAAATGAAATGTTGTAGGATCAGCAATTTAATTCTTTATACCACTTAAGATGCCTTTTGTCAATAATGAATCAACAGCAAATGGCATAATTTGGTCTGATGTCTAGAAAGCCTGTCGGTGCTGTTGAATGCATGAGAACATCTCCCTAAAATTGGAAGAGTCATTTCCACAATATGATGAAATGACTGACAGAACATTAAGAAGGACAGTGGGAGACATGAATTATGCATCGGCGCAAATCTCAGTACGGGTGAACCTTATCAGAATTAAGATTAGGTTTAAAGTTAGGGTAAAAAGAACTTCAAATTAGAACAGTGGGTGAGAACTAAAAGTTAGAATGATAATGGGGTTGAGAGAATAAAGATAGTTTAGAGATGCTTTGGACACTAGACAAAAAGTCACCTGAGATTGCTTTTATCAGCACAAATAGGACTTAGTGAACAGGTAGAATACATTATGTGATAATACATCCATCCACACACACACACACACACACACACACACACACACACAAACACACACAGTGTATATAGAACGCATGAGATACTTTTTTTTTACAAAAATAAATGGCATCATAGGAAATTACATGTAAGACCTTGAAAACCATATTGTATTAAAAATACAAAAAAGTACATTAAATGAATAAATACATTAAAATAGTTTTTCAATAATTAATTAAAATTACAGTGCATAGTGATACAAGACACATGGAACTACCATTTGCCTTTTATTACCATTTATTTAGCGGTCATTGTGCAAAATGATTTAATGGCAGACCTGTGGTTGACCAATCAGAATTGATTATTCCATAAGCTGTTTAGCTTTCAATAAAGCACCACCATGCAAAATTACTTTCAGAAACATACTGCTTTGCTTACCTGCAGCACTTTCAATTTATTAGCATGTTTTATATAGTTCATACTATATACTTTATTTTATTTTATTTATCTTATTTTTTATTTTTTGGCAATGGCAAAAATAAGCAAGCTTACATTTACAAGTAAGTCCTTAAGGTACACCAAGGAGGATTTCAAATTAATAAATTAAGCAATAAATAGTCATTATTTTAAAATTAATTGGATTAATGAACACATTAGTAAGTACAAAAACAACTATTAATCAATTATTATGTAAAAAATAAAAAGTAAATAAATAAATTTTTATTTTGACAGCAAACGTGTGATTGACCAATCATAATCGAGTATCCCAGAAAGCCTTTTGCCATTCTTTACCGAACCCTACTAAAACTCAAATTACTAAAAAAAAAAACACACACAAAAAAAAGCAATTTATTCATTAGCTTTAATTTATGTTTTGGTGTATAGGCTACTCAGAATAAATAGACTATAAACAGCACTCAATGTTCCTGCTTAAGCTCAAGATGGAAAGGTCAGTTTTGCATAAAGCAGAAGTTTATGCACGTATGCACTTGTTTTACATTGTTTTACTAATAATGCGATTATAACTGACATTCTCTGCATTTGGGAAGTGCAGACATTCAGGTATCCAAACACACACACGCTCACGCGTTTCCCCTTCCCACAGATTATTTATGTACAACAACACATACGCAAATTGTAAGTGTGAATTAGTGTTTGAAATTCCGCTGAGGACTGTCAGTGGGCTCTAGTTCCCAACGCCATCAGAGCCATGATTAGCATTCATACTGGACACGCTGCTGTGAAATATCACACAGGACCACACAGGTGTTGAGGGGTATTAAACGCTGTCGAGAACATTATGAAAGCACTTTGTAAATAAAAAAATATATAGAATAGAGCAGACCAGGGCGCACTACCTCTTAAAATGCACAGGCACACCCATAATCACGCATATACCGCTGCAAATCGAAGGCAAACTACACACAGTCTACATACACACAGACACGCACATGAATATTTCCTTCAATGATCAGTGGCGCACCTTCGGGAAAAAACGGGTGTCATGGCAACAGGAGCAGGCATCTGCAAGCGTTACTGTGGCAATCAGAGAGGAAAGGCAGCCAGGGGGTTGGCGTGAGAGGTGTCATTATAGACTGAGTGATTTGGAGGGGGTGTGGGGGGTGCGAGAGGCAGGAAACGATTAAATATTCAAGCAATAACGCAGCCAGAAGAAATTATCTCGCTTTCTGCCTCAGAACATCACAGAAGTTTAAACCTTTAGCAGTCTGGAAATCAGAACTGTAAGGGTGAAGGAATCTGTAGTGTGGTCACAACATCTACTTGAAGGTTCTGAATGTGTCTGGGATGAGAGGGTAAAATCAGGAAATTTATCTAGAAAAAAAAAAGTTATTTTCCGACAAGTGAGCATAATTCTAAATTCTAATTCTAAAATCTAGTTTTTGCTCAAATATTTTGCATCCCAAAGAGGAAGCACCATAAACTGCAACACTACTATTCATGCTGTTGTAAATGTTTTTGCAGCCGGTTGCAGCTAATGCCAGATTTTTTATTTAAAACCAGAGCCATAGTTTGTTTAATCACGGTTTCATTAAAAAAGAAAAAGAAAAAAAAAAAACATTTAAATTTTGTTGTTCTTCCTGCTGTACTGAAAACATACCGAACCGTGACTTAAAAACCGAGGTACGTAATGAACCATCAATTTGTGTACCATTATACCCCTAATAAATAGTTATATAAAAAAAAAGAAAAGAAAAATCGCAGTAATCTTTCCAGCTAAACTAAAACATGCCAAACTAAATTTCCTACATGAGCGAATAATCATTAATTTAACCTATCAGCAAATTAGTTTCTTCAAGGGGATCCCTTAGGACTGCTTTGATGTACTGGATCAATCCATTTCAGTTTGACTTTGTGCATCACTTTCATACCACACGATATACAGGGTGTTTTTGCTGTAAAACCATAATAAATGAATATGGCATCTTCTTCGTTATAAGAGGCTTTTAGAATCATTGTGTGACTTTGTCTACTTTCTGGCAGTCATGGATAATAGCAGGTTATTTTAGTTGCACTGAGGTAACTCTAGCTGTAGCAACTGTGGTGTTTGTGCAGAAACTAGGGTTGCCATGGTAATGTTTTATAAGGGATGAACAAAGCTCTACATGTGCTCAGGCTGAGAAAATGTCGCTTAAAGGGACACTAATGTATACCTTCCGTTACAGCTATCTATTTTCCACCTTGACACTGATGGACACACAATATCAGCACTTATGTGATTTCTGCACACCCACCTAGCCTTCTCTGAGTCACACACACACACACTATTTAAGCTACATTTAGACCAGAAAGTATGTTAGAGCCATCTGGTGGACAGTATAATTAACTTCAGCTGTTTTGTGTTCTGTTGTGTTTTTTACTGTCTTGCTTATTTAGTCAGTGTGCAGCTTTGGAATGCGTTAATTTGACCCTGAAAATGACTAATATTTTAAAAAGCAGCTTTCATAATTGGTGTTGAAGTAATGATCTGTTATATAGTCAATGATTAAAGGCACAATATGTAAGATTTTTTTATTAAAGTATCCAAAAACCACTAGAACAGTGTTATATATTTTGCTGACTTGTGTACTTACATTATCCCAAATGTTTCGAAGAATGTTTAAATCCAGAGAAATAAGCAATTTTAACTAGTGACACGGAGTGTGTCCATAGTGTCATTGTGTCGCCTGTCAATGACGTCACAACCCCTCGATTTCCGAAAACATGGAAACACCAACGCCGCTTTAATATGTTGTGCGTTTTAATAGACCGGTGACGACCGCACAGAGTAGCATTATAACAGAACTTTCAAATGTATCTAGTATGATAAAACAGTGCTGCTTTTTTTCCCCACATACGCACGACCGGAAGGAGCGGAAGCGGTCGACTGTGGCATAATAAAAGCTCCGCTGCTTTCGAGCCGTGTGTCACGCTCGTTCAGCGGCCTCGTTTCGCTTCGACGGCTTTCAGCCTCACCCTGCTTCATTCTACTACGTTAATAAATCATTAGCTCATCCATGAACATGATTTCTGCCCGAGTCCCGTCGGATTGCATCGGCTGTGGGGATGAAGACGACAACTCCCATGATTCCACACTCAGTCACTGCGTCATCAAACTACGCCTTTGTCTCTTTGTTTATTTTGAATACGCGCCCTCTAGCGGCGAAAAATGACATATTGTGCCTTTAATACCTGACCCATTTTACCTCATCGTGGCAGATTCCACAAATAGTGTACATTTTGGTGTCAGTGACCCTTTTTTAAAGCATTAGATGCATTTTTGTGAGAACCATTAGATAACTATTATCTAATATACAGATAACCTAGCACGAAAAGTAGCTAGCTAAATGTCTGAATCCACTCTGCATAAAATGTAGATTTTTGCCTGTCCTGTGTCAGAGTTCTCGACCTTCTTGACTATATACAACAGTTAAAGAAATTGTTCATCCAATAATGAAAATTTGCTGAAAATTTGGAGGCCATCCATGATGTAGATGAATTTGTTTTTTCATCAGAACAGATTTGGAGAAATTTAGCATTACATCACTTGCTCGCCAATGGATCCTCTGCAGTGAATGGGTGCCGTCAGAATGAGAGTCCAAACAGCTGATTAAAACATAACAATAATCCACAAGTAATCATCACAAATCTTTTAACTTAAAAATGCCACTTCTGGCCAAAATACCGGTCCATAATCCATCCCTTGTTGCCCTCTCACATCAAAATCCACCAACAATTTTGTTTAGAACTGTTTAGGACTGTTTTTGCGTGTTAATGGCGCTTGATTTGTGCATATTTCTCTCATAATTCAGATGAGATGACTTTTTCACTGGAGAAAGCAACTGGACCAGAGAAGCTACTTTCACTGGATTTGCTCATTACAAACGCACAGCCTGCGGATTACTTACATTTCTTGTGGATTATTGTGATGTTTTTATCAGCTGTTTGGACTCTTATTCTGACGGCACCCATTCACTGCACATGATCCATTGGTGAGCATGTGATGTAATGCTAAATTTCTCCAAATCAGTTCCAATGAAGAAACAAACTCATCTACATGCTGGATGGCCTGAGGGGGAGGACATTTTCAATTTTGGGTGAACTAATTTTTTTTATGTCATACAACCCCTTATTTAACAACTGATTGTTTTCACATAATATTGAATTGATATTATATACATATAAAAAATATATTATTGTGCTTTTAACCAGACATGTTATATTATGCTGCATTCAGTATTTTGTGAGCAATCCTGTTGTGGATGACTTTACCCATTACAAAAAATGCAACAACTTGTGTGAAACCCAAGAAGGAACATTATTTGGATCCTTTCCAAACCATTATCATTCCATTCTTGTTTCATTCATTTTCCATTCTGTAAAAAATGAATGAATGAATGAATGAATACATAAATCAAACAAAATTAAATGATCAAAACAACTTTATTTAATTTATGGGAATATATTATCAATAACTGCAAACCATCCCATAATAATAAATCCCCTACTTGTAACTTAATTTAGAAAAACATGGCAATGCTATTAACCGTTCTGACATTGTTTTTCTATTTAATATTTATTTATTCGTTTGTTGTCTATTTATTTAGATGTTAATGAAGTTTATATCGCTTTATATCGCATCGTTTCAAAGTTTTATTTATACAGACATTTTCACTGTTGTGTTAACAGAAAAGAAAAAAAAAAGATTGGAAACTAAAACAGCTCTTATATTAAGTTTGACCTCTTATAAGGCTGAATATCAACATTTACTTAAAGTGAAGCACCTCCTTTGTTATGAAGAAAGTGCGACTACAGGCTAATATGCAGCACTTATAAGAACATGTCACCTGTCCGTTTGCTTAATCATACTGACCAATCTGCCAGTAACCGGTTAAAAAGTTGTATAATAGAACTCCCACAATCCACTGCATCGTGTCAACTGTGAGAGTGTGCGGTGTGTTGTATACTGACCTAGCTTTTCCCGCGACCTGGGGGAGCTGATCATTTATACCACGCGGATAATTATTGCGTTGGACGTGCTCGCGGAGAGCTCGTGTACACCATGAGCAGAATGAGGACCCTCCTGGCCTCGATCGGGGTGGTCGGGCTTGTCGCTATGGGCTACGGAATGTGGGCCGTAATTTCACCTGGAGAGGAGAGGAAAAGGGAAATATTAAAGGTACTGAAACATTGCAGTTTTATAAATGAGAAACATAAACCTGTTATGATTAACTTGCATAAACGTGGGGCGTTGTTTTCACGACTATGACAAGCACGAACGACTCGTGTCATTGTTTGTCAACAATTCAGTTTTATAATGAACGTTTTACACGATCTATTATTAACGAATTAATTTAATCGGGATCGTGTTTTATACGCACTGATTGTGATGATTACTCCCTCTGGTCAAATTTTACGCCTCTTGGTTAATAGCAGTGAGAGAACTACATTAATTGTTATTGTTATTGTTCTGTTGCATTGAATGCCGTTGACATGGATCACAATACACATGTTATTTTTTCCGTAATGGCTCACACATCGCCGAGGAATGTTATAAAAAATAACAGCTGATCAGAGTTGTGTTCTGGGGCCAGTTGCATAAACATAGTTTGTGTATTACAAACTAGTTTGACCAACTAGCAGTTAGCCAGTGGGTAATCAGTCTTACTTTTTGGATTCACATTAGACCCAGTCTACCTTTTTGTAACTGACTTTAAAAAAAAGTTATGACCAGTCTTGAAGAAAATAAATTAGATGACTAACTTTTTAAGACTAGTCTAAGCAGTTTATGCCACATGCCCCTGATCCGTCTCTTCATTTATTTTTTTTCAGAATCTGCCAGAGGCCAACCCTGTCCGAATGGAGGAGACCAGAAAGAGAAATGCTCTCATGCTTCAAGTTTTAAAGGATGCTGCTGAGACGAATGATAATGTTGCACGTGGATTCGGGGGGCAGAAATGATAGAATGTGTTTTCACAGATATCAGACTTTCACTTGCCACTAGCAATCTGTAAATGCATGGGGAGGAGAAATATGAAGCCAGTGACATATTTAAAAATAAATGATCTGAAAATGCTCCATGTCATATATTGATCACTTGATGGACATTGCCATGAATGGCATGTTCTGTCAGTTTTGCTTTGCTCGTGTTTCCATTGCTGGAAATTAATCTTAAAATGGTAGCTGTGTTTCGGACCATGTTCCAAAAAATAAAAAAACAAGCTGTCGTTACCTGCTAGTAGCTGGTTTGTGGCTGGTCCAAAATGGACCACAACCTTGGATAAGAAGTTTGAAAGCATTGTTGCTTCACAGTTAAAATTGTTTGTCTATTTATATACATATTTATGGCGATTGTATCGCAAATAAAACTTTAAACGTGTTTTGTGTGTTTTACTAATATTTAGCAATTTTCTAATAAAGTATACATTCCGATCTTGAATAAGCTTGATGAGTGTTGCCGCTCTGTAATCGCGTCTGCGCAACATGCACAGCGATGACTTGCACGAGTGCAAAAACAACACTGCCGCTAAATGCTTCCGGTGTTTGAGGTCATTGTTACACTGATATTTCTCACACAATTCGCTTATAGCGATGGAGTTGGTGGACAGTTCTCTGTATGGACATTAATGATGTTGCCAAATTATTTGGAAAACAGGCAGTACCCCTTGTTAAAAACAACAGAGACCAGTACTAGGGAACGTTGACACTTTTATCCGCTTGGATAAGACACTTTAACCTGAACATGTCCAATCCACAACCGCTACCGGAGAAGTCGATTCCGGTCACGTCGCAGGCGACTGGAAAACCGCTGTTGGGGGACTGCTGGAGCTGTCGAGTCCTCTCTGGAGGGGGGCTGCTGGCTTCAGGGGGATATGTGGGCATGCAAGCGCAGAAAGTCATGCGTCTAGGTGGACCCGCATCTATGGGCACAGTGGTTCAGATGATGTTTGCTGCAGGTGAGCTCATTCGTGCACTCTGTGTTATGAGACATGAAATCAGAACTGACACTGATCTACTCTTTCCTTAGGTTTGGCTGCCTGGGGCCTCGTGGTGATCTTTGATCCAGTGGGAAAGAAGACCAGAATAGCATAACTTTCCATTTGGTCTTCCTATATTGACAAGGACTTTTGAATGATTCATCAAAGCCACACTGGCAGAGTTATCAAATTCAAATAACTGTGAGAATGTAATGACACATGATTCAATCATATTTCATTAAATGTTTTTATTTGCAACTTACAAAATCTTTCTTTCACCAAAGTGATTCAGTGTCTAATAATGACATACTTTACACATCATTATAGCACATAAAGTGCCCAAAATAATTAGTTTTCATGAATCAGCTGGCTTTTGTATTACATTTTTCCACCCATCAGCAATGTCCAAGTGGTCAGCCAAATAATGCAGTGAACATTGACAGTCATTTTGAAGAGCAAATTATGAGTTGGCATTTGGCCCTTTCTTTTTGCCAAACGTTGGGACGACATTTACAAAGCGCCGATTGTACTGAATTCTTCTCTTTGCCCTGCCGGTCTTTTTCTTTTTCTTCTCTTGCTTGTCCACCTGAAACGATCAATATCAGTGCACAACATCAATAAACCAGTACATGCCCAAAATGATTATTTAAAAAATATATATATTATGTGATATGAACATCGTTGACATGTATCTCACCTTGGGAGTTTGTCCTCTGACTTTGCCTGCTCTAGCCAGGGAACCGTGGACTTTGCCTTTAGTTGGGAACCAAAAGTTATGTTTATGAAAATGTCCAAACCAAGATAATGCATTATAATGTAGCCAGTTACTCAAAAATGAATATTTATACTTCTATTTTCAGCACAAAAGAAGTTTAAAACAATGTAATTCATCAGATATTCCATCTTGTACAACAATGGCATGATAAATAGTCACAAGCAGAGTGCAGTAAAGTTGATCTTTACCTCCTAACAGCCTCGATGAGACCTCAAGAGTGTTGAACTCCTCAATCCCAGACTGACAGATCAGTGTCTCATCCTCAAGAGGAACCCCGCAGAGAGATATGACCTGATCATCACAGGCCAGACCCTCCAAAGCTTCGATCTGAGCCTGAAAAACAAGTAGTTAATGACAATAATAAAGAAATAATTCCCTTTTCGCATTCAAGTTTTTCTAAATTAACGATAAATAAAAATGTGGGCTATCAGAAAAGAAAAAAAAAAACCTTGATATGGGCAACAGTCTCTGAGCCATTCAGATGAACAGAGTGCAAAGTCTGGCCACGAACAAACAACTGCATGATGTTCGGTCTTCATAAAACAGAGAATTAAAATATGTAATCAGCTTGACAAAATCAATACAAACCGCACAATATAAACAATATTATTATTTAAATATTAAAAGTACTTACCTAAATCGCTGTTGATAAGTATGAACGCCAAACACACGACGTCAATATCAAGTCTAAAAAGCATTAGGCCTGCCTGCGCATGCTCATTTTATTAAAGCCATATAAAAGTCCCCATGACAGCATTTTTTGTATTGTAATATTACGTATAAATTTCTTGATACATAGAAGTGAATACAACATTTTATAAATGTAGAATTTTATTCTGAAATTATTATTTCAATAATTTATTATTCTGCATTTTTCTTTGTGTTGTCCATAAAGTTTTTTCATTCAAACCCATGACGTCATGTTCCGCTGTCCTTCCTGTCTGCCGAAATGGCCGCCTCCATCAGAAGCATGTCTCTGACAGTCTGCCGAGCTGCGAGAGTTGCTTACAGGGCTTCTTATTCAGTCACACGTTCATTGAGTACTGGGGCTTGCTTAAGAGTTAGTATTACAATCCGTTTTACTGTATAATTTATCCAGGTAGTATTAAAATCAGTGGTGCATCAGCTGTCACAGTATAGATTTGCATAGAATGATTTGTTCTTGAAATGTTACGAGCAACAAACAGTCCTTCTTGTTTTCACAAGACGGTTTTGTTTCATTTTAGACAGAAAGCAACCCTGCTGAAGGATCATGGGGCTTCATTGAATCCACAGAGGAGTTCAGGTTTGTGGAGAGACTTATTCCTCCTTCACGCATCCCAACTCCACCTAAACATGATGGTCCTGTACCGTCAGGATGGATCCCAGCGTCAGGTGAACACACTTGTATTTTTACCTTACATGGAATAATGTGTATCATACTATTGGTGTCTTAGCTATAAGGGATGGATGTTTTGCTTGATGTTTAATCTGTGAAGTCGGGAAAGCATTATGTGAGATTCTCATTCGTGGAGTTCTGTTTTTGTTATTAATTATATAGTTACGCCACCTTCACTGCCTTACATGATCCGTCGCTCCCGAATGCACAATGTGCCTGTGTATTCGGACATCAAGCATGGGAATCAGCACAGCACTCTGCTCAGAAAGGTTGAGGGAGACATATGGGTTAGTGTAATGAACAGACCTGTTTAGAAGCACAGTGTAATATATTAGTTATTTTAATTCTTTAAAAACTAATTATTTTATTAACTTTTTGTCAATTATTATTTCCAGGCCCTGAATAAGGATGTTAAGGAATTCCTGCTGGGGCTTACGGGCAAAGAACCTCCAACACAGGTCAATGAAGTAACTGGGACCATCAGAATTAAAGGGCAGTTTGATAAAGAGCTGAAGGACTGGCTACTGAAGAAGGGCTTTTAAATTCTGATGTGGGCACAGCTAATGAACTGAACTGCAATACAAAGGCTGAGAGGAAATGTATAAGAATGTTCTCTCCTCCTTAAAGTGGACAAACTGTAAATTATCATAAGTGTACCATTTTCAATACCTGTGTTTGGTTATTGTATTAAAGAGTTTATGATTATATCCAACATGTTTCCATGTTGTCCCAGTTGTTTAGGATTGAGACAAATACATGTAAGGTGTTCACTAAATCCTATTTGCAATACTTGTGTCTGAAAAAAGGCCTAATATAAATCTGTGCATCTAATTATGCATGCACTTTTGTTCAAATGCAAACATCACACAATTATGCATACAGTAATAAAACAGTAAAAAAAAAGAACAACTGCTACAAAAAGTGGAATATATGTGAAGAAACATCATAATGAAAAGATCAAAATAATAGAAGAAAATTTAAAATTAAATAAACAGTGTAACAAATTAGATCAATCTATCTATCATGCGCAAATATTGCGCAGTTTTGACGCTTAAAGAGCAAGGGCACGAATGCGTCATCATGTTGCGACGACCAACGTTATTCTAACGTGACGCTTCAGTATGAAAGCGTACTTAAAAACACGAGCTGAAGAAAATATCCGCTATTTTTAATACATTTGTACGTGCGCGGAAACGAAGTGCGCATACACACATTCTTGGTCAGGTAATAATTTATTAAAAATCTGTTATGCTTTTGTGAATATTTAGACTTTTATTAACATTAGACTTTAATACCTTTTTTTCTTTTTAATTGCAGATCTGAACTTTTCTATTAATGCAGTCTACCTTCGTTAATTAGCTGCTCATGGATCCTGTTGTTAGACGTAAAATCCCTGCGTGTGTTCGTTTATTACTCACTGATAGTGCAGCAAAGGAGGAAGAACACTTAAGCGACTGGCCTGAAATAGACTCTGAATCAATTACCACCAAAGATGGGATTGCACTTCCCCAAAGAGGGACTAATGAAACTCTCCTGACACCTGCAAATGGGACAGAGGGTGGAACTACTGCATCATCAATCAAGCCATGTGGGCTTTGCTTATCCAACCCTTCCTGTTACACTTGCCCAAGGTGTAACATCCCATATTGCGGCCTGGCTTGTTACAAGAGTCAGAATCACTCTTCATGCTCAGAGGAGTTTTACAAAGAGTCTGTGCTGCAGGAGCTGAAATCCCAAGGTGTCACAGATGAGGAGGGGAAAAGCAAGATGCAGGAAATTCTGCTCCGGCTCAGACAGAGTGCAGAGAGCGAGGGAGGGATGGAGAATTTATTAAGGAACTTGGGAGATGATGAAACTAGTGTGACCGAAAAAGACGCACATGCTTTGGAGCTGCTTTCTCAGTTAGCAGAGATTCAATCTAGTGGGGATGAAAAAAGTCATGAGGTGCAAGAACTACTAGCAAAACTCAGAGATATTGAAGATGGGAGTGATGAAGAGGAAGCTGATTTAGCTGAAAAGTTAGCAGGCCTGGATATTGACTCTATTTCAGAGGAAGAACTCTGGTCGTTGTTGTCAGCCCAGGAAAAGGAGAAATTTGAGAGACTGGTGAAAGAAGGTAGCATCGGTGGGCTGGTTGTCCTGTGGAGCCCCTGGTGGGAACGGCATGAGAAAGATACTAAAGCACTAATCGAGGAACTTCAGTCTGAGAATGATGAAAAAATGCATAATGTGAATGTTAAAAAAGACAGAAAAATTAAGAAAGTCAGTAGCAATAAAGTAAAATCGGACCAATCACAGAGAAGCCCAATCCCTCCAATAAGCGCCAAAATTGCTCCTCTTCACACACTATCTTCAAACCCATCTCCTCTAGTGCGGTACAACCTGATCAATGCTCTTTATGGATACACCTTCTCGCTGTGTCTCTATAATGGAGACATCTCAGAGATGTTGCTGGAGTTCTGTCAGGTGGTGCTTGCCATCTCAGATGGTTTGGGTGCCAGACGGGTCTTCAACTCTGTCTCTGAGGCTCTCGACGCCGGAATAAGAGCTGTATCTGCAGGGGGATACTTTGATCGCGAGGACCCTTTAGCTCCACTTCGAGCTGTGGAAGCAGTGGCTCATATTCTGACTGGAGAAAGCAGAGAGGGTGCTGTTGGATATTCACTGTCTGCTTTGTCCCAGCTGCGCACAGCTTTGAGCAAGGCAAAGGCTTCTGTTCCAAAAGAAGAAGAGCAGATGAGGCGGATGTATTTTCAAGCTGGAAAGAAGTGTGAGTTTTTTCAGTCTTGGGTGAAGGAGAATCCCAAAGTTTTGAGGAGTCTGGCAGGATGTGTGTGGACGGACTATGAGAGAAGGGAGATGGAGAGGATGACATTAGAGGGAGAGAAGAAATGTTTGGAAAAGGGACGGGAAAATAGTAGAGGTAAAGGTGGCTTGATAGAAGAGATTGAGTGAGATTGTATTGTATATATTTGTAAATAAAAAGTAATAATTTAAAATAAAATAATTTGTATTATGGGCATTTGTGTCAGTTTTTGTTTTTTTATTTAAGAATTAAATACAAGTAGTTTAGTGGATAATTAACAGGTCATTTTTGTGTTACTTTTACTATCGGTGGTTGTTTAGCCTTTAAATGTCTTTAATGCTACAGTCCACACTTGTAGATTGCATTGAACACATGATAATGAAAATGTTTTTAATAATATAACAGAATATATTTTTCATATTTTAAAAACATTTAAATGAATGTAAAGCAATGTTATGATTCAAATAAAAACAATATATGCAGTAAATTTTGTAGTGTCCAGTTCTCTGCACTGATGATGACATATCCACTGGTTGCTCACACAACAATCTGTTGGTCGTTCAGAACATATCAGTCTGCATTAATAAATGTACGGGAGTATTCTGTAGGGCACTCGTCTGCAGTATGTATCCCAGGCCAGTCCGTATTTGGCTCTGCAGTGTTTCTCATCTCTGGCCTCTCGGTGGATGAGCAGAATGGTGAAATATATGACATAGAAGTAAGGCAGAATATGTGACATTCCTAAGAAAAAAAAGTTGGAATAAACAAATTATTCAATTATACTGCAATTTTCATATTCATGGCAAGACCCAGATAGTTAAAAATACAATGGCAAACACCAGTTTCTTACAGAAAATATAAAATTTCTTAATTCTTTTTAAGTAAAAATAATCTTAAAAAGCATTATTTTTACTTAAATTTTAGATGACACTTAAACATATCTAAATACTTTACCAAATTAGAACAATTTGATTAGCATTATATGATTTTTATTATTATTTCTTTGTGAATTTGCTTATTCACGTGACAATTGGCAATTAAGAAGCCAGATGGTATGGCACTAAATGACCTAGTTTCTATATGCCATTACAAGCCACTGAAATGGCAGTTCCAAACAAAAGTTGAAAAAAGAAAGACTACAGTCTTTATATATCAAACCTGCCATACAGCTTGGGCAGTGAGGAGCTGTGCTCCCTGTTTTCAGCATTTGGGTATGTGACCAGCGCAAAGGTTATGATGAACAACAACCGGAGCATGGGTTATGAATTTGTTTCATATTCCTGGATTAATTATGCAATTATAGCTATTTCATTAATGAATGGCTATATTGTCAGCAACTGACTACTGAAGGCTGCTTTCTCCCATGGTGCAGAGAAAAAAAGGAAATAGAACCCCAGCAAAGCACAAAAAATAGCCTTATCCCTGGTGGAAAGAAAACAAAAATCTTAAACCTCTTATATCCCTATACTGAATGAAATCAATCCACATTTCTGATATGGAATACAGCCAGGAATTAAGCCACACTATGTCGGTCCATCTGGCAAGAGGAGAACTGGCCCCCCAAATAAGCCTGGTTTCTCCCAAGGTTTTATTTTTTTCTCCATTTTTGTCACCGTTGGAGTTTGGGTTCCTTGCCACTGTCGCCTTTTGGCTTGCTTAGTTGGGGACACTTAATATTTGGCAATATTACTTGACTGCACAGACAATATTGGATGAGAACTGAACTGAGCTGATGATATCACTGTTTTCTCCAGAGCTGCTTTATAGATTAATTAAGCTGATTCCATAATTGATGGACTTTACACAGTTATTGAACTGAACTGAATCAACAATGAACTGATTTCAACTGAATGCCCCAACCATTAACAATTTATAATTATATTCACTTACTGAATCTTTCTAATGTTACATATTAGAATGGGTCTTTTTACCCCATTAATTCCCAGTCCCAACTTTTGAAAAATCTTCACACATTTAATTTCCATTTTAAGATATGGGGGTAAAGATGGCCTTGTATGAGTTCTTGTTTTTATATTTAGAACATATGAAATGGTTAAGCAATATCACATGACCAATAGTGTTGTTTTTCCTGAATACCAGTGCAAATAGTGCAAATGTGATATTGATTTTATACAACTAACTCTCTCTCTCTTCCTTCGGCTTGCTCCCTTTTTTTTTTATCAGGGGTCGCCACAGCGGAGTGATCCGCACAAACGATTTGGCACATGTTTTTACGCCGGATGCCCTTCCTGCATTTTATACAACTAACTAAGACGTTATAAGTTGACATTGATATTGTCAATGTCATGTGTTTTTCCTTACAATCAGTTAAATCAATTCACTTACCACAAGGCAGGGACCACGCCAGAGCCATGAGAAGGTCCCCCAGGTAATTTGGATGCCTGACAAACCCCCACCACCCTGATACCAACAGACACTTTCCTGTTGCTGTGGCGATAGTTTCCAGGTCTACAAGTCAAAAAGAAAGATGAGAAAATTCACCATTTATGTTAATCTGGAAGCCATAATTTAGTCTCCAGTAAGAAATTCTCCCTTTTCTTCATTTTAGATACTGATAATGTATAAAGTGTTCAAAAACAATGTTCACTGAATACAAACTCAAAGTAGGTAGCATATCAAAAGCACTGTGATTACTAACGTGCTACACTTTTATGTGTGGGGTCTCTTCTGAACTGATTTTTCTGAGAGTTAGACTTCCGGAAAATGTAATAACCAATTCCTGCGAAAGATTAAAAAGAGGAGAGTTAGAAAACGTTAAACATTCAGACTGCTGCAAAACAGGCTGTAGATTACCATTTAGAAGAATAATCCCCGCTGCTCCAAGAGTACTAAGTGACTGTGGGTGCACAACCAGAAACATGGCCTGAAGACCATACGTGAAGGGAACCCAGGCCAGGTCGCCAAATGCCAGCATGAACCCAAATCCATCATGCACAATGTCCATAGTAGTAAGCACAGCCTCCTGCAGACACATAGAAAAGTATAATGTTGTGTGTATTTGGGACTCAGTGTATATAAATATATGTATGTATATATTTTCAGACTAGACTAGATTTCTCATACTTCATTCCACAGAGCATCTGTCACATAGAGGAGCTGGAAGCCGTTGACAAGCTGCATGGCAAGAGATGGAGAGCCCCTCAACTCCACTTCTTTCATTAACATCCCCAGGTTTATTACCACCTGAAAAACAACAACATAAAAGAGAGAAAGTTGGTAAAAAATACTTTGGTGTTTCAAATAAATGCTGTTCTTTGAATCAGCAAATTGAAAGAATGATTTCTGAAGGATCATGTGACACTGAAGACTGACTGCTGAAAATTCAGCTTTCTATCACAGGAACAAATTACATTTTAAAATATATTCAAATAGAAAACGGTTATTTTCAATTGTAATAATATTTAACAATATTACTGTTTACACTATTTTTTGATCAAATAAATTCAGCCTCTGAGCATGAGGCACTTCTTTCAAAAACTTGAAAAATATTACCAATACAAATATTTGAACAATAGCAGATATATTTCTATACATATATTTACATGTGGATGTAAACATATTGTGAGACTCTTACCCAGCCTATTAATCCAGGTCTTAGTTCACAGAAATATTTCAAGTCAAAGTCTCCAATGCGAGGGTTGAGCTCTCGACCCATGAAGAAGTCATACAGAGGATTTCCTACAAATGACAATGTAACTGCATTGGCAAATAATTCAAAGAGACAGAAAGTAGAAGCATCTGGAATATCTGACAGGTCAAAAAGGTAGCGTGTCTGTATGAATAATGAAATGTTACTCATAGACAAAAGATAATATCAGAAAATCACACTAATTTGTAAATACCAGGACTGATAATCTCACCTGTGTTTCCTCCAAGTGATAAAGCATGTTGAGGTGCCCAGAAAGAGCGGATATACAGGTACATAGACAGCAGGTAGGACACACCAATGGCACATACAGCCAGAGGCAAAATCAGCTCAAACAGATACCCGAGTGGCATTCCCAGCCAAAGACATACTATCAACAGGACAGCAGTAATGCTCAGGGCATGGAAACCTAAGAAATAAAGATGTAAAATTCTGGTCACAATCATATCTACAAATATAAACATATACATATATAGTACACTACCTTTCAAAAGGTTTAGAAAGGTTTAGTGTCAGTAAGGTTTTTTTTCTTTGCCATCACAGGAATAAATTACATTTTAAAATGTATTAAAATAGAAAACAGTTATTTTAAATTGTAATAAGATTTCACAATATCACTGTTTTTACTGTATTTTTAAACAAAATGCAGCCTTAGTGAAAGTAAAGAGACTTTCTTCAAAAACGTTAAAAACATTTTTTAAATTAAATTAAATTTTTTTTTAATTAAGCAATAAAGCTTCTTATTTTTCTTTAGAACTGTATAATATATATATACAGTGTGTGTGTGTGTATATATATATATATATATATATATATATATAATTAATTTTTTTGTTTTTGTTAAATTAATCTTTACATTTTTTTGTAAGACTGCACAGTCTTGAATTATGAAACTGCTATATAACTTAAATGAACTGAAGCACAGTCCAGGTATAAGGGGAAACTAGAGTTTACTGACAAATGGAATTTGAACTCTACTTTGTATGTAATAGGTGGTAAAACCAAGGACAAGATGTCAAAGACTATCGCATTTAATTTGTGTGAACAAAAACTATCCTGTTTAATTTATGTCAAACACACAAAGGCATTAAAAAATTATTATTAGCATTATTTGTATAACATTACAAACAGGCAGACAGCATATATTACCATTAATAGGATATATCCTTCAGAAACCTGTTAACAAATGAAGAGTTTAATTTCTGACATACTCTCTTAAGAAAATAACCTAATTTGTCTTTCAAAGAAACAAATGATACACTATCTCACCTTCCCTATGGGCAGTAGATAGAGAAAACTCTGCAAGGTGATCCAACCTACAACCAGAACCGCGGCCAAAGGGTCCCATAACTGTGCTGCGGGGGGTAAATGAGGAGGCCACTGCAGGACACTGGCTGCTGGAGACCGACACACACTCAGCAGGTACAGAACCGTCAGAGGCAGGAACACAGGGATGCAGGTGGCACCTGGACAGGTGAGGTGGACAAATGAACTCCAATTTGGCACAGTAGCCAGTAGCCACATATCATTACACATACACAAACATATGCATACATGCAACAAATATTAGCTCACCAAGAGCACCTCCAAATTCCTTTTCAGCTGAATGTGTTGCTTTGTGCTTGTTAGGCTTCATTTTGCCTGTTTGAGACAAAGATGAGGCCTTAGCATGTTTGGCAAAACAAATATAGTATACAAGAATAGTGTATTATTTAAATGTCAGTGCGTTTGTTAAATGCAGTAGTTTACGTCATGATTATTTTCAGACTTCATCGAATCAACCAAATAACCCTGTAGTAACATTAATATATACATAAAATATATATAGCGTATTTTTCTCTTACCTCTGTTTCCCACAAACTTACTGTTATATTGTATGGAAACCGCTCATCATCATCACTGTAGATGTCTGAGTAAGTGAAGCCTGCGATCAGAACACGCTGTTTGCCTTTGCGCCATCTGACCA
Organism: Sinocyclocheilus rhinocerous; assembly: GCF_001515625.1. Lineage (NCBI taxonomy): Eukaryota > Metazoa > Chordata > Actinopteri > Cypriniformes > Cyprinidae > Sinocyclocheilus > Sinocyclocheilus rhinocerous. The sequence continues at coordinate 1,492,192 of NW_015655597.1, read as the reverse complement.
ATCAGCGCGTACCGCTGCTATCAGAAGCGTGGGGAGAGACAACCAGGGAACCAATCAGAATCAAAGACGAGCGGATGAAACCGCCCCCGATGCCTTCCTGACCAATGGCGAAAGCGTCTGTTCTGGCTCCATATTACAGTGCATTCAATAACAACGTCAAAGACTATCGCATTTAATTTGTGTGAACAAAAACTATCCTGTTTAATTTATGTCAAACACACAAAGGCATTAAAAATGTATTATTAGCATTATTTGTATAACATTACAAACAGGCAGACAGCATATATTACCATTAATAGGATATATCCTTCAGAAACCTGTTAACAAATGAAGAGTTTAATTTCTGACATACTCTCTTAAGAAAATAACCTAATTTGTCTTTCAAAGAAACAAATGATACACTATCTCACCTTCCCTATGGGCAGTAGATAGAGAAAACTCTGCAAGGTGATCCAACCTACAACCAGAACCGCGGCCAAAGGGTCCCATAACTGTGCTGCGGGGGGTAAATGAGGAGGCCACTGCAGGACACTGGCTGCTGGAGACCGACACACACTCAGCAGGTACAGAACCGTCAGAGGCAGGAACACAGGGATGCAGGTGGCACCTGGACAGGTGAGGTGGACAAATGAACTCCAATTTGGCACAGTAGCCAGTAGCCACATATCATTACACATACACAAACATATGCATACATGCAACAAATATTAGCTCACCAAGAGCACCTCCAAATTCCTTTTCAGCTGAATGTGTTGCTTTGTGCTTGTTAGGCTTCATTTTGCCTGTTTGGGACAAAGATGAGCATTTAGCATGGCTGACAAAACATTTATAGTATACAAGAATAATGTATCATTTAAATTACAGTGCGTTTGTTAAATACAGTAGCTGTGTAGTATACGCGTTTGTAACGTCATGATTATTTTCAGACTTAATCTAATCAACCAAATAACCCTTTAGTAACCTATTAATGTATACATAGAGGGTATTTTTCTCTTACCTCTGTTTCCCACAAACCTACTGTTATATTGTATGGAAACCGCTCATCATCACTGTTAATGCCTGAGAGGAGGTGACGCCTGCGCTCAGAACAAGCTTGTTCTGTCTTTGCTGTATCTGACCAATCAACGCGTACCGCTGCTATCACAAGAGTGGGGAGAGAAAACCAGTGAACCAATCAGAATCAGAGACGAGCGGCCGAAACCGCCCCTAATGTTTTCCTGACCAATGACAAGAGCGTCTGTTCTGGCTTCATATTACAGTGCATTCAGTAACTACAGAGGTAAGGTTACGTTTTTTCCTCCCAAGAAACTTGGACGCATTTTTTTTTGTACATTACGTTTATTAAATATATACTATCCAGTTATGCAGATTGAACAACCTTCACAGTCAATGAATACAGAAATCAACCATAAAAGACAATTATCAAACATGCTGATTTGTTTTTATAGACAGATCATCTTACCTTAAATATACAGTGATTAGAGTTATCGTTTACGTTCATAGTATGTTGTGTTCATTTTAGGACTTTGACACGAGACAACAATATTTCAGCTTTTAGCACCCAACGTCCACACAATCCTATTCCTAGCCTTTAATCAAATGAAGGTAAAAAAAAAACGTTTTGTGATCTCAATCCAGCTATAACAGGGTTCAATCTGAGGTCACTGGCTTTATATTAATTTTACTTCACTGAAATTAATACTCCATCAGTTATATGAAATATAACTGCAAATATAAGTATTAGTAATGCCCACCAGCTGAGTTCAGTTTCAGTTATTTGCAAACTTGTTTGCCTGTTTAAGGAAAAAACACCCACGCTAACCCCTCTCACAGATGACCTCAATGACACTTTGCTCCATTGGAGACGGGTCCAGGCAACGATGGGCAGCACTACCCACAATCTCATCCAAAAGGAAGTGCACTAGGTTCTCATCAGACACAAACCGCCACAGGTACATCTGCAAATAGTGGCAGTCCACCTGGATTTGCTGCAGTCCATATCTGCCAAACGTACGGAGACGTACACATTCAAGGAATGTCTTCAGACTTATCTTAATGATGCCAGTTAGCACAGAGACCTAGGATAAGATAGAAAACTGGTCATACAGTCTGAAAAAACGTAAATATTAAAATCTGCATCGGTCAGTTAGTTAAATGACAGTAACAACAGTTAGCTAACAGCGTTTAGTTTTCTACCTTGTTGAACTCCACTGGGCTAAAGATATCAATCCTCTCAGAAAATAGCTTGTGAATGTTACTGAGCAAGTTTGTGTCCATTGGAGCACTGGAACAAAAACATATAAACAATTATAAACAGTATCCTCTGTGTGACTATGTATATCCATTATACCTTTACAGAACTCAGGAATGTGATCAGCTAAAGAAAACAAAAAGGAAAAAATGACTATATAATAGTAATAATAATGATAATAACAAATAATAATCAAAATATTATTTTGTATAATTAAATCAATAAAGAATTATATTATTATTGCAACAATAAACTGTAAAAAATATTTATTAATAATAATAATAATAATAATATATACATATAATAAGTATATTCATTATTAATTATATGTTTTCAACAGTACAACTATATTTTATATATTATACTTAGCCTGAAAAATGCAGGGAGGCCCTAAAACTTGTCTTTTGTTATTCTCATTATAAATTTGGGGAAAATGGTTGGCGCAGGTCACATTTTCCAGTGCACATCATAAGAAATTCTCATTTAAAGTCAGTAAAATTTGTGAAGTGATTGTGCACCTGGGAGTGTAGCTTGGTGCGTAGCGGATCTGCTGCCTTGAGCTGCTGTACACTGAGAAGGTGCGTTTGCTGGAGTCACTGCTGTGGGCTTTCCTTACTCCTTCCTCATAAAGCAGTCCCACCTAGTTAATACACATGGAGGCACAAAACATTACAACTGCCTTATACAAATGGCTAAGAATTTATATGTATCTTTTTTTGCATGGATTCAAATGGTCTGTTACATATCTTGAATCTTTTTTGTATATGAAATATGAACAAATGTTCGGTGCATCACCTGTACATCAATAGAGGTGGTATCTTCCACCACCCTCTTCATTACAGCCCGGACATTTCTAGGTTCAATGGTGTTCACCCAGTCTCTGGTTTCCACGCTTTTCCTCAACATCTGACTGATGATTAATCCCTGAACCTGCATAAAAAAAATAAAAAAAATGTTGTCCAACAGCAATCCTATCCCAAAATACAAGACTATGAATAGCTGAATCTTTTCTCTTAGTTACCTTCACATAGTGGTTCAGTAATTTCTGAGCAGCTTCTCTGGCCTCTGCACAAAGTGCTGTAACTGGAGTGACTGGAGTGTGGTGCTGTTTAGAGAGGAAAGGTCAGTATGAATAATGTATTTAGAGTTTGTTTTTAACAAATATAATGGATATGGAATACCTGTACAAGAAACTGTTCATCTGTGAGCGTGAGGATGTAGGAGATGGTGGAGGTCTCATAGTCCAGACAGAGACGAGAGAGCAACAGAAGCAGAGCAGGAGGGGTGGATCCTCCTCGGTCACCCGCACTCTCACAGTACTGACGAGATGATTGGCAAATGAACTTAATAAAGCTCACCACCAGGCCCTCACGCACACCTTGACTGCAAAACTCACCCTGAGAGAAAAATACGAGACAGGTATTAGAAAAACGACAAAACATGGGAACATATTCGGTCACTTTAGACTGAAAAATTTCTTTTGTTTTGAATATAATTTTTTTTTTCCATTTCATTACAATGGTATAAAACTTGGTGACGTTTGTGAACACCAAAAAAAACAAAACATGGACATTATTAGAAAAATGGTACCAAAAAAAAAGGTAACATCACCATAGTAAATGAATAGGACAATACAGAAAATATGAAAATACAGAGCAATTTTTGGTGGTACGATCTACAAATCAGCCACAATAAAGTAGTCTTTGATAATGTCTAAATATATATCCAAATATAAAATGTAATAGTAGTTAAGTCTGAAAATACTCTAGGTAATACACCACGCTCTTTCTCTACAAATGTTTTATATGTATATAAAGGGCTATACAAGCATCAAGTGACTATATACCATAATACACATCTTATTTTCTTTATTTCTCCCACCAGATGGCACCAACTTGCCTTCCATGCATTGGATTTTTAAATGCCTTTGCTTCATTTTTAACTTAAACACTGTATTAATTGAAAATTTTCTTCTAATTTTGAAATTGTTTTCAATTAAATTACAATCAAATAAATGGTGCATAATTTATAGATGAAAATTCTCTAGTATCATGAAATCCCCCTTAATACAAAAATACTAAATATTAAAAAATATATTATTGAAACAAAATATAGTACATTCATTTCATTAATAAAAAATGTTACAATTATTGTCTTTGGTCTGTTTTAATGCTGAGGATCACAAGTGTGACCCCTAAGTGAGGAATACCAGAGTTACTGTAAATAAAAGGTCCTATACTAAAAGGTCCTATACTTGGTACTTATATAAAACTTACATATATACACTTTATTCTGTACCTTGAAATAAGGCTTGTTGGAGAATGTAATGTCCTTTGCTGTGAAGAGATGCACTGATGCTAATACAGACTTTAACTGATTCAGAATAAAGTTTGATAAGGACGTCAGCAGTTCTGGCAGACTAGGTGTGGCATCTTTACTTGTAACCCCGCCTCCTGATGTACTGGCCCCTCCCACTGCTAGACGAGGTGCAGCCAAGGCCTGTCTTACATCAGTAAGGCTGTCATGGTAGAAGGTTTGTAAGGCGGACAGGTACTGTTTGATTCTCTCTCTTGCCGCCCGCACCACAATCTCAGTTCCGTGGCTAGGCACTGCCGACCCCGGAAGTAGTTTGGTTATGGCCTGTAATCTGCGATGGAAGCGATCCAGGGCTCTCACTAACAGAGAGTTATCACCCACTCCTTTCTCCTCCTGTATCCTCTGCTCCACTAGAGAGAAGTATCTAGCAGCCAGGGTGTCCACAAACACATGTAGCTTGCCATTAGCCATCTCTGGGATGTTCTTTGAAGCTAATTCGCCTTCCTGTGGACGGTTGATGAACAATTCTTGATAGGAGGCAATGACTAAACAGAGACTGCTGACAAATTCATTACACCCTCGATCTATGAACTCAAGGATGTCTGTTCCGGCAGTAGGAGAGAGGAACGGATTGATCACAGAGGAACTAGAAGGAGATACGGGATTTGATCCAGGACTTGTTTTTTGGACCGAGCCTCCGCCGGTATCAGTAACCGCAGAGTCTTTAAGCTCCACCTCCAGTCCCTGGAGATCCGCCTCCAACCTAGACTGGGCGTGGCTGAGGAATTTGTCACAGAGCTCCTCCGCTGGCTCGTCTAACTGCAGAAGAAGCTCAACACATTCAGAGAGGTCTTTAGCACTTGAACCTCCATCCCTGCAAGCAAATATTAATTAATAAAGAACGTGAGATTAGATTTTATGGGGGGCATTTTTAATTTATGGACTCATATCAATGATTTAATTAGCAGTTAAACCAAATATAAAATCAAATGTTTAGATGCTTTTTTAAACTAATAGAAATATGCCATGACATCCGAGAAAGCACAGACCTGAATTTCTGCCGCAGCTGTTGAGCGAGCTGCTCCATAATGACATGGCAGTCATCTTGGATGCCCCTGAAAGATGGCATATGACTATACTGCTGCAGTACACAGCGTGCCCTCCGGTGGGCACTCACTGCCTGGGCATAGGCCTGCAGCTCCAGACACTTATTGAGTCTTGCTGGCAGCTCAAACAGGAACTGGAGCTTACGGAGGAGAGTGTGAACACCTACACAGAAGATGAAAGATTCATGGCTTATGTAGAGGCAGAAATCAATTTAAATTTAAATCAGACATATATGAAAAGAGCAAATGTGGTTTGAAGTCATAATGGTTGTTAAACTACCAACACAACCCTGTAAGATGAATTAGTAATTTATTATTACTGTGATCCATTTATATCACATTAATATTCATACCTGATAGCTTAGTGATCTGTGCATGCTGGTCCTGCAACGTCCCACTAATGCGGGCACTAAACTCTGTTATGGCAGCCATGTTCGCAGACAAACAGTCCATTTCATCTTCCATCTTCTTGAAATCATTCTTCATTTTTCTGATTGTGTCTGTGCAGAGACAAATCAACTTTGAATATAATCAGGGAAGGGTTATGAAACCAGCATGATGTAAAGCTGTGATCAATGTCTAAACAAAACAAAAGTCAGCATGAAATGAATTACGTCTTACGAATTACGAAATTAATTGATATTTTCTTTCCTTGTGTTAAGTATATCAGATTGAGATGGCTTCTCGAACAAGAAAAAAATGTAAGGCGGGACCTGATTTTGCCCATTGGGAATTGATTGGATTGTTGAATCGTTGTGTGTTTGCTAACTGCTGCAATCTCATGCGAGTGAAAACCATTATAAAGAAAACGATTAATGATTTAGCACAATGCATTCATATTCTGGGCTCATCTGCTTGCTTGTAGGTGTATACTGAATTTGATCTTTTAATATCGCCATCTTAGTTTATTAGGACACATTAAGCATTTTGCACGTTAAGCGTTTTAGAATGTCCCGCTGTTTTAGTGATTGAAATACTGCTGTATTGCAAGTTGACAGGCCTGTGGTGAAATTCAATGGGGGTCTCCCCACCAGTCACTTGACTGAAAACTATGAATCGTCCCGCCGTTGTGCTGGTGCACACTTCATTAGAGAAGAGATGTCATTGTAAGATGGAGGTGAAGTTAAGATTACAAGGGCACATGAATTTAAAATAATGATGTGCACAGATAAATCATTTATCTGCAATATTCCATAAAAATAAGAATAGTCATTTATGAGTTCATGGTGACTTCAATAGTAAAATCTGAACAACTTTCATCTATTCACTAACCTGTGGCTGAGATGAATTTATTGTAGTTTTCATAAACCAGGGTTTGCATGTCACTGTCCAAAGATCTGATCTGTTTCACCATGCAGCTCTCGTGATCCATCAGCTCACCCAGAGAACACTCCTTCCTCAACTGAAACACAAACGAGACATTTCAAAGACAAACCACAGTACATTTTAGCATTCTAGCATAAAAATACGCAGTCACACAACTGGTATTTCTGAGGGATTATTTATATGTGACATAAAATGCAGAATAACATCACAAAGTGACAGCACACTCATTGCCACACTGCTAACATATGTGTACACCCCTATATAATAAACACTTACTATTTGTCATTATTCATCACACTACCTTATTTAAATAAACCTCCGGGTCGAAATGCGGTCCGTTGATATCACACGGATCCAGAGACTCGGCTTGTTCTGCAGCTGTTCCTTCCTCATTCAGGCCGTAGTAGAGCTTCAGCATACTGTGAACCCGCCGCCGCCCGGTCGGGTCCGAATCCGGTGGGGTTGTAGCTGAACTCATTTCCACTACAGTTCAACTATAGCCTAATGTCAGAGCGAGAGGGACTTTATTTCATGAATGAATGACAGATGTCAACAAAACTTCCGTCGCAAAAGCTAGCTGCAACCTGCCAACTCTTTTGTTGATGGGGCTGCTGCTCTGCTCCAAAATGGCGCTACTACACAGTATTTCAAAATAAGAGTCGGATGCGAATTATACTGTACGTATTTAATGATAAAAAACGATTTTATATAATAACAAACATGTAAATAATTTAACTTGGACAAAATGGCTATTGTGGAGAGAATAAAATAAAAGTTAAATGCTTAAAAAAAAATTTAATACTTGTAACTACTTCTATGCATGAAAATATACACAATATTTAGTTTGTTACATTTATTTCGTTCCTTTTTTTTCTCTCCTCAAGATGTAATTCTGTTAAACACATCAAATACCTTATTGCAAGCATAGTTCGTTTAAATAAAACATCAATAAAAAAGCCATTATACAGAAAATTATTTACCGATAGGTATGCCAGAAGTTAGTACAAAGCGTGAATAAAAAGGTTTAATGTTGCATATAAATGGTTTCAGTTAATTTTAGTCACATTTTGGTAGTGAAATTTGTGTATAAAACCTCACAAACAACAAAAGGCAGTGGAGATATAATTTCAAGGGACAGATCACAGCAAAACTATAGCAACAGATTTAATGTGAATGTAAAAAAAGGCACTTTAAATTAGTATTGACAGATTCAATATTTCTATAACATAGATGTGACTATCTACAGCACAGTTAGTAGGTACATATGTGGCTGACAGATGTTCAGATTGAAATATAAATATTGGATTACCTTTAGAATTGAAAATATAATATGGAACAATGGTACAGAAAATCTGGGAATAAGCATTTTAGGATTAACATCTTGATGACGAGTGTTTTGCATAAATACAGAAATGCAGTGGGTGTACTGATCATTTTGCACCATTCAGCTGGCTGTTCACAGTTCATCACAGTTCAGTTTGTGATGCAAAAAAAAATTGTTTTCATTTTCCACACTTTTAAAAGTGATCGAATAAGCAAGTATAGAAACGTTCACAGAAACATGCACACCACAAAATCAATTTAAGACAACTGATGTCATGCACTGATACAGAATTGTCAAGGGACAGATCACAGCAAAACTATAGCAACAGATTTAATGTGAATGTAAAAAAAGGCACTTTAAATTAGTATTGACAGATTCAATATTTCTATAACATAGATGTGACTATCTACAGCACAGTTAGTAGGTACATATGTGGCTGACAGATGTTCAGATTGAAATATAAATATTGGATTACCTTTAGAATTGAAAATATAATATGGAACAATGGTACAGAAAATCTGGGAATAAGCATTTTAGGATTAACATCTTGATGACGAGTGTTTTGCATAAATACAGAAATGCAGTGGGTGTACTGATCATTTTGCACCATTCAGCTGGCTGTTTTCCTATCACAGTTCAGTTTGTGATGCAAAAAAAAATTGTTTTCATTTTCCACACTTTTAAAAGTGATCGAATAAGCAAGTATAGAAACGTTCACAGAAACATGCACACCACAAAATCAATTTAAGACAACTGATGTCATGCACTGATAAATACAGGATTGTGTTTGGTAACTGAAGACCTGTTAATGTAGGGTTTGACATTAAGATTTGACAGGTACTTGAATGTTTAAGAACAATTAAATCACTTGTTAAAAAAAAAAAAGCGTGTTGACATTACTACCAAAACAGGAGGCATAATGAACATAAATTCATTCATTTAGTAATTCTTCACAATTCAGACAATCAGTAAAAGTCTCAAAGTGTTTGGTAATGATGCCACAGGGTGAACAACTGGACAATAAGTATCAGAGGTTATGATCAAATAAACAATGACAGCTGACAATTAGCATGAAGCTGATTGTTACCAGAACAGAATTGTTCCTTTGACATTTTTTGTAACTGTCCTGGACAAACATTAATGTCGAGCCTTGTGTTGCTACAAAAAAAAATAATATGCATTTCATATAGTTAGGTACATTCACGCTCTAAAAGGCCGGAAATACAATACAATACAATGCTTAGGGTTTCATACGTTGTAAAAGCATCACTAAATAGAAATAGCAGACATACAACATCACCGATTGATCACCAAGCACCTACACAATTTGGTGATTTGATGTATTAAAGTTCTCTATGCTTTACAAATGCAGATTATGCTCACATATGACCTGGATTGTTTTCAGCAGTGCATTACATGCACACCATCAGAAAGACATGATTCTCCAGAGCAACAAGGTAGTGGGACCACTACTATAATGAACAGCACTCAACGTGTAGAGCCATGATTTAGGTTTGGTCACAACTGAACACAAAAAAAATAAATTTGAACAACCATCTTGTTACAAAGCAGAAGTCTGTATATGCAAGCAAGCCCTGTAGTAAACAGATAGCAAAAACAATGCACACATTCAGTACAGTAGAATGTCAGAATCTCAGTCTATGCTGTCTTTGCAATGCTTTTCCACAGACTGCAGCCCTGGTTTTGTGTATAGGAGCAGTCGTCCTATACTAGAGGCATTGACTGTTTGCTTTGGTGCAGCAGGTCTAGTTTTAGCAGTATTAGTGGCATGGATTAAAGTGCTGGACTACTGTACTCTTGATTTACAGCCACTGGGATGTAGTTTGGTTTGAAGGTTGCATAGTAGAATCTACATTCAGAAGAGTGACCTAAACAGAGCTTTCGGATCGTGTCTCATGGTCCTGCACTTGCACCAAAATATCTTTTAAGTTAGTTTAACAGAACAGCATTATTGAAGCAAATTTCACATTCATTTTTAACGGCCAACAGAGTCATAATGCACAAATTATCTACAAATACTGGTTTAGCTCTTCAGTCTGTGATCTTGGTCCAATCTGTCCATTCAGATGGTTTTGCACTGTCTCTCTGAGGATCTAAATAGATGTAGTTTTGGTCACCAGGCAGAAGAGGGCAGTGTTGAAGCCGGGGCTCACCCTTGTTCCAAACTTTCAGTCACCTGAACAGCCGAGTAAGTGGGAGGCTGCGCCTGTCGCGTGAAGAAAGAAGCAGCTCTTTTGGGCTTCAGACGTTTAATCTCTTTGCCTGAAACAATGCAGGTAAATTAAAATGAGCTTTGTCCCAGTTTATTATTTCTCTATTGTAAATGATAAAAGTTAATGGGCAGAACAACTGAACAACAAGTGCATCCATCGCACCAATGCAATTTTAGTCTCTTACCGTCATCAACATAGCTGATGGTGTTGAGTGAATGGACTCTGCTACAGACCACGCTGCTCTGTCTGCGCAGTTTCCCCTGCCGTCGCTCTCGGGTTTTCTCATTGGTTTCCTGACCTGTAGGTTCTTGGGAAGGTGTGACCTCACCATCAGTACCAGCGGCTGCTGACTCGCCAACAGAGCGTAACTCCACACAAAACTCAACAAGACCACTCATTAGCTCGGCCTAGAGGACAAAACAAAGTGTACAGTTATGCATATGTAATACATTTATATATATA
>NW_015655597.1:1455764-1480992 GCF_001515625.1 Sinocyclocheilus rhinocerous | reverse complement strand
ATAAATAAGTAAATATGTAATACATAAGTATATCATGAAAATTTATACATACATACATAATTCATACATAAAACCGTTCTAAAGTTTGGGGTCAGTAATCAAAAATATAGTAAAAACAGTAATATTGTGAAAAATTATTACATTTACAACAACTCTTTTCTATATAAATGCAATTTAATCCTGTGATGGCAAAGCTGAACCAGCATCATTACTCCAGTCTTCAGTGTCACCTGATCCTTCAGAAATCATTCTAAAATGCCGATTTGCTGCTCAAGAAACATTTCTTATTAAGCATTTCTCAAGAAAAATATCTTATGTTGAAAACAGTTGTTCTGCTTAATATTTTTGTGGAAACTGACACATTTTTTTGAGGATTCCTTGATAAATAAAAAGATGAACAGCATTTATTTGAAACTTTTGTTACATTATAAATATTTGTAGGTCTCTTTTGACCAATTTAATGTATCCTTGAATGAAAATATTAATTTGTTTGATGGAATATATTTATGAAAATAATTTGATAATATTAAAATGCAAATATTTTAATTTTATTGCTATAATACATTTTAAATATATGCTTGCTTACACTGTCAAACACAACAACATAAATCATTGTGTGCTCACCTGTTTTGAATAAATCTTTAATAATTTATTGACAGGCACGCCAGCCTCCTCCCCATCAAACTCCAGCCAGAGGATGTGTGTGTCTCCCTCTGTCTCTGGGTAGCTGTGATCCCAGGAAAGCTCACTGAACTTGAGGCCCAGGAGGACATGCTTCTCTTTCACATCCATGACATATACTCCTTCCAGACTGATGCCCACACTCACAGCCTTACGGCCACCTCTGTGAAGGAGGCCCTGTGCTGGCTTGTCTATCTCACCCATGAAGAAAGCACATCTGCAAAAATACACACATGTAAGGCTCAGACACTTCATATTCGAACAACTTTCCACTTGCAGTAATAGTACCCATAGTAAGGCAGAGTGTGGCAGCTCCTGAGGTACTGGCGCAGCAGAGCGATGGGCTCCTGACTGGAGCCAGTGGCAGCAGAGGAGCAGACTGAACGATACTCCTTTATAAGATTTTGCTCCATCTCTGCATTCCTCCCTCCTCTCCCCCTCAGTGTGGATAGAAAACCTCCTCCTCCTAATGCAGCGTGGGCCGGTAGGAATGAGGACAGCTTCTTCTCTCTGGAATAATATTACAGGTAGAAACTGAAATTAATTTACAGCAAATTAGTCAATAACAAATTATACTATAATAGTGAACCAATTAATTCTAGGACAGGATTCCTTAACTGGGAGGCTGATGAAAAGCTAATAATTAAATCTGTAAAGTTTTGTTCCCCTTTTGTAAGTTGCTTTGGATAAAAGCATCTAGTAAATGCATAAATGTAAATGCAGTAAATTATGCATAATTAAAGCAAATAATCCTAAACCAAACCCTAATTCTACATGTTGATAATTTACATTACTCGGAACTTATTTGTGTCAATACCTCAAAATAAAGTGTAACCAAACATTGAAAATAAAAAAAAATGGACAAAAAGGGAAGTGAAACCTCAACTTTACATTAACCATCTGATCCCTGATGTAGGAGCAGAGAAGGTCACCTGATTGCTGCTGTTAGAGCCTGGTCATCAAGCCCAGTCCCCAGCTCAATGGCACAGGACAAAGCTCCCAATTTCAGCCAGTGTTCAGGGTCACAGGGGTAACGACCCTCCAAGATATTCATCTTGGCCTCGTCATAAAGTAGCCTTAACACTCCTTCATCTTCAAGCTGACATTACAAAATAAAGATGTTACACAACATAAATTCACATCATGGAATCACAAAATTAATTTTAAAATGCATTAATTTAATATATCATTAATTCAATTTCTGTTAATAAATTAAAAAATCAGCTTTGCCATAATTGCTAAAGATATCTTAGCCTACATGGGTCTTCAAGTCAAAACGCTTGAAAACCACAGTCTTATAGGGTAATGGCAGTTTATGGTAAAGCCTGGTGCACACTGGACGTCTGAGGTAAACATCGGGAATTGTAAAAGATTTTGCTTGTCTATATGATTGATATGTCACATAAATCTCTTTGGGACGTTTTATGCTATGATCACTCTTAATGATAAGCAGTCCATGACCTCCACTGGCCAGTCTAATAACTCCAGACACAAATACTCAATCAGGTCCAAAGTCTTTGATACAGTGTTGCACAGTCTGACATGCAAGGCATTTGACACTGTGCATGTGCCTTGGCTTTTGTGCAAGATCTCTCTGGGGTCATATTGCATATTAATCTGACAAGCAAACCTCTTAATAGACAAAGAAAAACGCAATGTGTGCACTGGGCTTAAAGGGATAGTTCACCTAAATGTGTCATCACCTCATGTTGTTCCAAACCTGTATGACTTACTTTCTAAAGTAAAATAAAAATATATATATTTTGAAGAATTTCTCAGTGTCCATATAATGAAAGTCACTGGGGTCCAACACTGTACTGAACCCTATTAACTTTAATTATATGGACAAAAGACACTGAAAAATTCTTCAAAATATCTTATTTTGTTGTGCAGTTGACTGTGTTGGGCCCCACTGGCCTCCGAAAGGAAATAAAGTCATACATAAGTTTGGAAATACATGAGGGTGAGTAAATAAGAGAATCTTAATTTTTCCCCCCAAAAAAAACTTTCAATACCTGAAGTTCTTTTGACCTGGAATAAAAAACATTTCTTTTGAACAGAAGACACGGCTCATCTGAAAAATACAGAAATGTGTTATTGATAAACACCTAAACTTTCAAATGAAGCGAAATGTACAAAATTAAACACACAAGCATACCTTGAGAAATGTCTTCTGCGGGGGCCTCAGTAAAACGGTACAGCAGGTCCTGCCACTGACGACACAGCTTGTAGGGCAAATGTTTCGGTTTCAACTGCAGGTCTGTTCAAACATATCACAACAAAATGAGACTAAAGGTGGGAAACAATAAGAAGGACTCCATAAAAAAAATATGATGATAAAACGCTAGGGCGTATTTCCTCTGTTAATCAATAAGACTGTATGTCTAACTAAAGGTTGGAACAGAACACACAACTTTTGACCAGAATTTTGCCCTGATTTTCAGTCTGGATGAGCTGATAGTAGTAGCCGAAAGTCGGTGCCAGTCTGCAGATTTTGGGCAGTAAGAGTTGACAGATTACAGTTTTTTATTATTTTTATTTTATTTTATGCATATTGCTTTAATTTGTCAGGTGTCTCATAGAAATGAGCTGCATGTTTCTGTGCGAGTTTGTGTTTGGATCTATTTGAAATCTGGTAGCGTGTGATCCTCAGTTGTTAAGTATGTGATGCACAGTTTTTCTTTGTAGCTATTAAAGAATTGGCAAGTATATGATGCCTAGTGTTTTAAAATCTGTACCGGTTATAAAAGTCATGTAGTGCATTCCAGACCTTAATAAGTAAAAAGCTGCCCTTGTTTAAAAAGACATCAAATAATCCACAAATGCCAGCGGGTGGCACTGATGCCCTCAGGACTTCCTGATGTACCCTCCTAACGCTTCACTTGCAATTCAGCCACAGAGATTGTAAATGCCATCATTGTGCTTGCCCTTCTTCATAACCTAATTACAAAAAGCTCATAGATTCTGTATCAGTCTGACATCTGACCAGAGCACAAAAGAACGATCATTACCAAGCAAAGGAGAGCAGAACCAGAAAGCGAACACATCTATGGCAGAGTTGGGAATGTTGAGGGCTTCTCGGACATTGCGGCCGAGCTCCTGCGCATTCATACAGCCGAGACCCTCCAAAGTCAAGTGCACCGCACTGTCGCTCGCCAAGTACACCAACAAATCCTGAGCTGGAGAAACACAAGAGGGACAAATGATCATGTGAGGTCAACAATGATCAGATCACGACCTCCAGTCCAGTGACATCAGATCCAGAGAGGAACAGAGAACCGACCTCTGGTGACTGAGGAAGCCACACTTCCCCGCTGGGAATGAGAGTGCTCTGATGGATCAAGGGGGAAGTCGTCATCATCTCCCTCCATCTAATCCAGAAACAAACACAAGTACTGAGTAGGAAACACAAAGCATTTTTATTTAAGAGACTTCCGCTAATTGTTATTGGTATATTCTGTACAAACTAAGCATAAACTGAAGAAAAACTCATCAGTTGGATAGTAGTTTTCAAAGCAAAATTATCCGTCATAAGCATCAACAAGTTTGAATAAATACTGAAGGCTAACGCAGCAACTTTTAAGTTCCTGAAGTATTGTATGTTTTACAGTTTGCTTTCGCTATTTGTACCCTAAACATCACCTTGTTTACTATACTTTATTAAAATACGGTAATATTATCAAAAAAGTAGTGAATTAAAAGAAAAAAAAAATACAGCTGACGTCCCTATTCTGACTGGCTAACGTTAGCTAACTTAGCTACTCCAGTAACTTGCCGGACACCAAACTACATACAGCAACATACCGAGACACTGTCCTTCGTTTCAGAAGCTTCTTTCTCGATCAAAACAGACTGAAAGCATCAATATTTGGGGGGATTAAGTTACATAAAAAGCTGAGAGTATGACGGCAGCAGCAGCGCAGCTGGATAATGTTCTTCAAACAGCGCCCACCAGTGAAATCAGCAACAACCTGGAAGAAGCTTCATGCCTGTAGAAGCGCCGCACTATGACTCGCCAAAAGAGGGCGCACTACAGCCCAAAATGCAGTTTTTTCAGTTGACACTAGGAAATGTAGTAAATTTATCCTCAACAACACATAAATAAACTTGAATGCTTTATAGAAGCGATGTATTTGCTTTTAATAAATATAAAAAATTAAAAACAAATAAAAATGAAAACCAAAACATGCTTTACACCTAAAACATTTGGATAAAGATATTTAAATTCTATTCTAAATGACGAGGCAGTTACTGGTCGTCATTCATTCATATATGACTTATATTGAATAAAATAACTATTTTATCTCTGCGACAAGGGTTAAACTGATGAATTCACATTTGGTCTCTGCTGATTCATAAACGAAATGGGCTTCATACTAGAAGACTCTCATCTCCTCTCTAGGTTTTAATTATTTCTGTGCGGCGCCAACGCCAAGTCTGTTAGTGGTCCACGTGATTCATTCTCATCATTGCCATGAGTTAATGCCATCTGCTGCTGCTTTCGGTTGCATAAACTAAATAATAAAGATGTTTTTGAAGTTATTTTAATAGTCACTGCATATAGCCTAGTTGCATTTTGAATTGTAAATCATACATTGTTATTCCATTCCATTACAAGTTGTTTTTTGCTTTTTTACTATGGTGTTTTGGGGGGAAATTAAGTCTATTAGGGGAATAAGGGAATCTACTATTGTTTTGTTTACACTATACCACTACATAAAGAAAGAGCATAGTCTTTATTGTACCAACAGTTTCTCATTGATCTGCCCATGGTAATGAGTGAATTCAGTCGCTAATCATACATTTTGTGGACAGTGATCTATTATATGTGTTCCAGGAAGCACTTAAGTCCGCTAAAATAAACATTTTCACCCTCCTAAAATCCTAAACTTAAGGCCTACCCTACCTCAACAGAAATAATTTTTCCTGGAAGAAAAAATAAAATGGCAAAACACGAACAGATCAAGATAGTATTTTATTTAACAGTGATACATAGATTGACAAGGTTGCTCATGTCAATCATACTGAACGAGTGTTCTTGCTACCCTTAATTAAACAGTTTTTTTTTTTTTTTTTTTTTTTCTCCATTATTTATTTTTCTCACTGTGACAACTTTGGGCAATGTTTTTTTATATGATTCAGCAGGGCACTTGACTGACAGAAGGCTCTCCCACATGAAGGGCAAATGTATGCCTTCACTCCTGTATGAATTCTCTCATGTTTTTTCATAGATCCTGACTGCGAGAAACTCTTTCCGCAGTGTGAACACTTGTAAGGTTTCTCTCCAGTGTGAAGTTTTTGGTGGTCTTTCAAGTGGCTGGCTAAATTAAAGGAACTCCCACACTCAGAGCACACATGTGCTCGCACATTGGCATGTAATTTCTGGTGCTCTTTAAAATGGTCCATGCGTGAATAACTCTGTCCACAAATGGAGCACAAGTATGGCTTATCATTTGTATGGATTCTCAGGTGTCTCTTCAGGTGTGCTGCAAACATAAATTTTTTGCCGCACTGATCACAGTCAAACACTCTTTCTCCAGAGTGAGAGAGCCGGTGATCTCTGAGATTTCTTGGATCTGAGAAACTCTTGCCACACAGATGACATTCGAACGGCTTCTCCCCAGAGTGAATCCTAAAGTGAATCCTAAGGTTTCCTTTTTGTGTAAAGCTCTTTCCACACTGAGGACAGGGGAACATTTTTTGGGCTCCTGTTTTGTTGTTTTCAGGCTGTGAGCAACTGGAAGACTTTTGTTCTGTTATCAAAAAATGAGCACATCATTTGTCAATTGTCTAAAAATGAATTCAAGCATGAAATTAAATAAAGTGGAAGGCTTTTATGAAATCTCTGCCATTCTCAAGTTCCATACATTGTGTATTTATTATGGTACATCTTTGCTTTTATTATGACCACTTAAGCTTTGCTAACTTAATGTAAGAAGTTTAGAGAATATCAAGAATGGACACCAACCTGGCTCTTCAGTATCTTTATTTTTCCTTCTTCGTGGTTCTGGACCACTCCTGCACCCACTTTCCATTCTTGTAATACGCACTGTTGTCTCTGTTGACTGTTGTCTCTATGTAGAATGGTCGTATTGATCATCATGGCTTTTAGTAGTGAATTGCTGTGGGAGTGGCTTGAATCGCGATCGCAAGGTGTGAATTGGAGATATTCGAAACGTTGAGTACATTGTTCTTCAGACCATTTTTACATAAAATATCACAGTCAGTTCAGTGCATTCATTTAAATAAGAATGGATGTTTACATGGCTGTAGGAATGATCAACAATGTGTGTGTGTGTTGGGGCAGGGACCATTTTGACCCAAACCAGCAGTTTAAGTTTACTTTTAAATAATCGATAAGTTTTAAATGACTGAGCAGTAAATAACATTTGTGTTTAAATTATATTAAATTTATTTCTATCTATTTACTTTTACTTTTACTTTTAATCATTTAGCAGACGCTTTTATCCCCACCCCCTATATATATATATATATATATATATATATATATAATATATATATTTGCAATTATATTTAAATAACTACAAAAATTACATTTGTATTTTAATTTAAATTATTATTTTTTATTTAATTAACTTTTTAAAAGAGCAACAAAATAAAAAAATAAATGGATGGTTATTGCATTCTTAACACACCATACTCAATAAATAATAATAAAAGCTAGCTAGCAGTCCCCAGCCGTGTTTTCTCAATAATAATTAAAGCCTCTAAAATACACTGTTCACTCAAAAAAATAAAAATAAAAAAAGCTGTTATCATTTACTTATGTCGTTACAAACCTGTATGGTTGACTTTCTTCTGTGGAACACAAAAGCAGATATGTTCAAAAATGTTTCTGTTCATACAATGAGATCCAATGATGATGATCCCATTGACTTGAGATGAAAACATCTTCAAAATATTTTGCGTTCTGCAGGTTTGGAGCAACGTGACATCCATTCTAATAGCAATAAACTACCCTTCTAAGCTCCCTTTATATGGGATAATAAACACAAACAAAAATGAAAGTAGAAGCAAATTAATACACACAAAACAACATTGTTTATTTGAACAGAACCACAGTAAAACTCCATATGAGAATGTTGGAGAGTCCCTGCTTTACCATGCTGATCCCAGCAATGACCACTCAACCACCTGATCTTCTTGAAAGCACGAACAAGAAAAGGCACCGCTTTAGCGAGCTGCGAATCCCAGTTCATTGTTTAGGAATTTTCATATGATTGGGTCAATTGTGAAAGTTAACAGCTATTAACACAGTGATCTGGACCATTTTCACCTTCATTTTTCAGGCAAATACCTGAATCAGTGTGTACCTGTGCTTTAATCTTATTTTCAAACACAACGAAAATATGGGAAGAGCCATGAATGTTTCTTTGTTAAACAACAGTAATGAGTTCAAACTTTATTGAGCACCATGTAGGAGACAGTATGTCATTAATTTCCACAGTGGCCACCTCTACACAATGCTCATCAGTGTCCAGTCCTGCTCATCACTCTCCCTGAGAACATACGACAGTGATCTAACAGCACCCGCTGCCTGACTGCTGCACCGGGGTGCTTTCAATTTTAAGATCAGGTTTCTCTGAACCCCCCGAAGTCCCTGGTCTCATGCGCTTCTTTATCTCCTCTGCCATGGTCATGAAGGCCTGCTCCACGTTCGTGGCATTTTTGGCACTCGTCTCAAGGAAAGGTATGCCAAGAGAGTCAGCGAACTCCTGAAAAAATGTGTGGGAGAGAGAAGACCAATCTTTGTGTTTTCAGTTAAAGTATAACTATAAAGTGTTTGGTGTAGAAATGACATAACTTACCTCACCAGTGGATCCTCTGCAGTGAATGGGTGTCGTCAAAATGAGAGTTTGATAAAAACATCACAATAATCCACAAGTTATCCAACAAGACAACATTTTCACTGAAGGAAGCATTATTATGGATTATGGACTAGTATTTTGCCAGAAGCAACAATTTAAAAGTTAAAACATCTTGATGGAGTTTCACTTCAAAAGAAATGAATGGATGGACTGGAGTCATGTGGATTACTTGTGGATTATTTGTGGCTGTTTGGACTCTCATTCTTACGGCACCCATTCACTGCAGAGGATCCACTGGTCAGCAAGTGATACAATTTAAAACTTCTCCAAATCTGTTCCAGTGTAGAAACAAACTCATCTACATCTTGGATGGCCTGAGGGGGAGTTCATTTTCAGCAAATTTGCATTTTTGAGTGAATTATTCCTTTAACTAGTTTAAAAAGGAAGTTCATTAGTTCCCTACCAACCAACCTTAGCTGTAGTGTAGTCCACAACTTTTTTTGGAGTGAGGTCACACTTGTTTCCTACAAGTAGTTTGTTGACATTCTCACTTGCATAGCGATCGATTTCTTTCAGCCACTGTTTCACGTTGTTGTAGGATTCCTGAAAAGACACCAGCATTAAACTTTTAAGAATGTGTGCAGTTTCGTTTACATTTGAGAGGTAAACCTTCATTTTAAACAGTAGCCATAAATGTTTCATGTACAGATGTGAATTTTTTAGAAAGGAGTCTCACAAACCTGATCCGTAACATCGTACACAACAATGATCCCATGAGCTCCTCTGTAGTAGCTGGACGTAATCGTGCGGAATCTCTCCTGTCCAGCGGTGTCCCACTGTAAACATGCACATGACTCATTTAACTGAAGTATCCCATTAAATGACACGCTTAAGTTGAATTCTAAAGTCTACAAACTCACTATCTGCAGTTTAATAGTTTTCCCATCCAACTCAATAGTTCGGATCTTGAAATCCACTCCGATTGTGCTGATGAAACTCTCGGTGTAGGTGTCGTCCTGGAAAAGAAAAATCAATCATATTTCAACCACACACGGTCAGAGATCATTCATATCCAAAGATGCTGTTGCAAAAAAAAAAAAACGCTTACTGCAAAACGCAATAGAATGCAAGATTTTCCAACTCCAGAATCTCCAATCAGAAGAAGCTTGAATAAGTAGTCACTGTGGAAATATGCAAAAACAAATAGTTTTAAAACAGTTCTGAGATCTTCATTTTATATATAAAATATATTCTCTCATATAGCTCATATAATACTAATATTAAATATGATATAATTCTATTTATAATTATTTAATAATAATAATAATAATAATTAAAAAATAATAAAGTTAAATATATAATATACAAATATATCTATCATACATACGTTTTTTTTTACAGAGCAACTATTGTGCAGTCTGCAACCATGACAACTGCTTTAAGTAACAACCGTAACACAATACTATTTGCTATTTAATTATTATATAAATTGATCAACAACTGCATAGGAATTTTGGTTGACCTGCCAACGAAAGGTTAAAGGAAATTATGAGGCGGTCATAAATGTTTATAGTTCTCACGACTTACTATTCAGGGTTCATGATGTGACAGCAAAGGGATTGTTATTGTTTGTCCAGCTGGTAGAAGCGCTCTGGGTCGCCTACTGTTCACCGGCTGAGCGCAAACTCTTGAGCCAGTATTTAGTCTGGAATAGTAGCAATAAAAAGAGGATCTCTGAGTTTTGATAAGCCTTTGTGGACCGTTTCCAGACCTCCTTATAAAATCAACCCAATCTGACTTTACGCCTCTTCTCTCCTCTCTGGTTTTACAAGCCGCGCAGGTGCGGCAGTGACGGATGATGATGATGATGATGATGCGCCACTATTCTTACCCGCTTTCGCCGCCTAGTGGTGGGATCCATGCATATGTAATTTTGTGCATATATTTGTGCATAAATATGTTGATTTTGTAGATGAGCTGATATACACATGGATCAAATGTGTATCTGTGTGGTGTTGGACCCTCGGGGCCTCCAGCCTGATGTAAAATGTAAAATAAATTATATATATGCACATTTTTTAATTTGTAATTTACATTATAAGCTATATGTGTGTGTGTGCATGTGTGTGTTTATCTCCCTCCCATGTTTTAGGCAGAAAAACCATAGATTAAAATTCAAACAGCATCAAACTTTATTGAATAAAACACCCTAAATCTTAAAATAGGAATGAATTACACATTTAATTATCAAAAAGAGTACAGACAGACAAAATACTTTTTGTATATCTATAAAACAGCCCATAAATATTTTTCATTTTGAGTTAGCTTTCAAGGTTTAAAACACAAAGATACAGAATGGGTACATTTTATATAAAAAGCCCCCTTTCAAAAGGTATTAAACCTCTAAAGGCACTGCAATGCAAAATAACTTTATCAATACATTCATTTGGAGACATATATTGTCTGATAAAACATCAGAGAATATAATTTGCAGCTAATACAAGACAACAGCCCAACAGAGACATGTTGGCATACCAGGAAACAGCACACTTAAATAAATAATGTAAAAACAGCAAACTTTGGCGCAAGTCTCTTTGTCTGTTCGATACATCTTAAATACAAAAAAACAACAACAAAGGTGAGAAAACCCTGCTCACTGCTGCAGCTTGAAAGAAATCTATTATTTATTGAGCAATGTTTTATTTTCTTCAGGAAAAAAAAAATCCTGACTAAGGTTGTGTGACAGAAGTCTCAATAAATATTGGATTTCTTGCAACCTACAAATGTGTGCAGAATTTTTCCCTTTTCTTCTTCTTATTTCTTGTATTCAGTTCAACTGTCTGCAACCATGCAGGTGTGTGAAGGCTGTTTGTTTATTTTCCAATAAAACAATAAAGACCTTCTCTCAGATTTTCAGATTTAAAGTAATATTGCTTAAAATACCAAACTCTTAACCAGTGCAACCTTGGAAAACCTTCAAAACGTTGTGCAAACTTTTAGGGAATAACTTGTCTGATCTACACTGGACATGTTTTATATCCCACTGAGATGTCACTGAGATCTTTAAGATGTTTTGAGGAAGGGCTTCACATTTAAGCCAAATGTCTCTGAAAGTGAAAAGAAGGCACACTAATGTCCTGGTGTAGTCCAAGTCATTTAAATAATCTCTGGTGCAGTGAGCCACAGTTTTCAGAAGAATTCAAGTTTCTTCATTGAAGAACACACTTTTCCTTATTGCTGTATTTTCTACGTCTTGCCTCCAGACCTCTCTCCAATCTCTCATCCTCCTCCAAAGCCCTGCACATTCAAAATACATTCAGTGCATGTGTATGTAGAGTCTAATTTCTACAACTCACCATTCCAGTGCAACAAAACACTGTGACTAGACTCACCCTCTCTCTTTTGCATCCATGTCTCTGACTAGCTCGTCCCGCTTGTTGACCAGTGACACCAGTTCCTGTAGCAGTAGCTGTTCTCTGTGCTGCTGGGCCTGAGTTTTCTGCCAGTCTGATGGATGAAATATGGATATTAGTGATATGATGGTACAGTGATGAAATACTGACTATTACAGCTGCAGCCACAGAGGAAATATGTCGGTAAAAGTTTAAAGCATTAATAGACTAATATATGAGCCAAGTTGATGTTCTTTCTTCTATTTTGTGGCTGTGTGTTTTTTAATAATGTTGAATAAATATAGTGTAAAATACACAATAAATAATGGCAGAATTCAAAATTAACATTGGTATTAATTGGAACCTTCAACCTTTTTCAGTTTTTTTTCAGTTAATTCAATCTGAGGAATTAACATGACAAATGAAAATATGCAATGTGTAGAATACAGATGCACAATATATCGGTAGCATATAGGCTGATATTAGATAACTGAATAATGAACTATGTTAATTATTTTTTACATTTATATTACCTTTGCCACTCAACTTAAGCTTTAAAAACACTACTTTAATAACTGTTATCTAGCAAATCTCAAAATGAATATCTTTTTTTTTTCAGTAACTCTTAGTTTAAAGTTAAATGGCTTACCTTCAATAGCCATCATGGCTCTGAGCTCTCGGGTTAGCAGCTCAAATCTTCTTTCTAAATCCTGCTCTTCTTGCCTGCAAGTGTAACATCATGAATATTTATTGATGTGGCTGACAGTGCGCACTGATTGTGTCTTACATATCAGTACATACAGCAGCTCAAGATTGTCCTGTCTCCTGATCAGAGCATTCTTCTTGTTGACCAGAGTGAACCATTCCTGAATCAGCTTCTCTTCTTCATCTTTATCACTTCCTGTTAAGCAGATAATGTGGTATATCATGCTGCATTTCAAGAGTTAACTTGAAATCAACTTCATTCTCTCCTTCACTCTATATGAGTGTTTTTCTTACCCGTCTCCATGATCTTTCGTAGTCTTTTCTCCACGACTGCAGCTCTGCTGTCTATGTGCTTCTGTTCAGTTTCCAGGGCCTGAAGTTCACTCAACACATATTGATTGGTGTCCTGCAGACACTGGCCAGGAAGTACCACAGGGACACATATATAAAACCAGACGAGAGCAATACAGACAGAGAGAGGAAAAGACAGCGGAAAGGAATGGAGATTGAGAGAAAGAGAGATGGATAGAGCCAGATACAGACCAACATTGATAAAAGACACAAACAGACAATGATGCACAAAGATAATGGAGAGGAAAAGACAGGCTTGATTTAACTAAAAGGTTTATAAAACAAGGAAATTAAACATGGGATGGTAAGAGCTTGTGAGTCAAGAGCTGGATTCTCGAAATTCTTCTTAAGAATGAAGTAGTTTGTTAGAATGTTTCTGAAATTCTTGAAAAATTCTTCTCAGATATTTTCTTACCCTTCCCCCCTCTATTTTCTTTTTTTTCTTAAGAGGAAAATGGCTTTGGTGTTATCTGACTGTATGCCGGGTCTAGGCAAAGATTCATTGATCAGCTTAATGGCTTCATGACAAACACCTGTCTGTCTTTTTGCACTGCTTGCAGAGTACTGTGATCATAATATTCATAATAATGTTGTACTGTTTAATATTTAAAATGACCCAATAAATAAATTTAAACATCTTATCTTTGGGGATTTAAGACAAGTTTGAGGTTATGCTAACTTTAGAAAGTAATTTACAATGAATTTTCAGAACATTCTTTTCAGGAAATCAATTTAATATGTTTTATCTTTAAAACAATCTAAAGAAAAAATGTAAGAACCATTTCTATGAAATGTTAAGAAATGTTTTTGGCAATACAAAATATTCATAACCATATTCTTAAGTTAGAAAACAAGGAAAAAATAGCAGTTTTATTCTTAAGAATGTTTTGTGAATCTGGCCCCAGAATTAGAGAATTATGACGATTACTGTAAACTCAGAAAGATATTTTCTAAATACTTGACATGCAAATTGGCAAATTTTCTTTTAAAACCACAGGCTTTGAAGTTATCAAAAAATTACATAAAAGATGAAACACTTTAATTGTCTCAAATAGTGAGGGCATACTGACCATTGTCTCACTCTCTGCTGATTTAACATCTTGGTTTGCTTCCTGAGGTTCTGCAAGCACACATTAAATGGCAAAATATAAGTGTAAATCAGAGCGTAAAATACCAAATCTTTCCAAGTTCAATCATTTTTTAGATATTAGGAAGCTGTTTAGGAAGGTTACCAGTTTCAGCACTTTCTCTGGCAGCTGTTGAGCCATTAGTTCCTTCAGCTGTCAGTTCACCTTTATCTGACTGTCGGAGGTTAGTAGAGAAAAGACTATTAGATCAAATATTAAAACATAACTGCAAGGAAAGGGTACATTTTATGTCTTTTACCTCCTTTGGCTGCTCCTTTGAATCAGTCTCATCCATGGATTCGCTCTTTAGTCGCGACCGCCGTTTCTTCACCAGATCTGCATCTCGTATGTGCCCGAATCCTGATCTGGAAGCCGCTGCATTTGGTCGTGGTGGGGCCACAGGAGTCTGCACGCCTCCCTCTGTCTCCTTACTGCCCTTCTCTTCCACCTTTCCTGCACGTTTAGTCCGAGGTGGAGGAACAAGACCTCCGTTTGGCTTAGCCACAGTGTCACTTCCCTCCTCTCCCAGTGAGTCCTTGCTGTTACTCTCTCCTGACAGGGCTCCAGCCTGGAGCCTCTCTGCACAGAATCTGGCTGCTGCTTGTACATCCGACCCTTGGTTTGGACTGGCTACTGCATAGCTGGACTGACTGTTGTTCTGCTCTATCTGTAACACACTCAGCTCCTGCCCAGTGAAGTGTGCACGGATTTGGCACAAGTACGTCATGACAATCAAACGATCTGGCACAGAGAGAAGCACCATGTCTGAGGGCTCCAGCAGACGAGATATTCCCAGTGATGCGAAACCATCAAAAGCCTAAAAGAGAAGCAAAAAAATGCGTAGCACAAATGATGAGGTTTAGTTTATGGTTAAAGAATGTCTTTATGTGGAACATCTGCTTAAACCAAACTTACAGCTTTGTTGTTATGCTTTATGTTGTGAGGCTCCAATGCATCAAAGTCACTGGAAAACAACAACTAAGTCAATACACAATAACAAATATAAAAAGTAATTAAAAAGTATTTTTTTATAATTCATTATAATTAATTAATTATTGTCATATTATGAACAATAAGCTATAAATGTCCAATATTGAAATTCTAAATTCCAAAATACTGAAATCAATTATTTTAAGTTTATTAAGGCATCACAACATTATATTGTAAAGTACGAACAAGGTTCATTTTAATTTTATTATTATTATTTTTTTATCAGTTCACCTTTATCTGACTGTCGGAGGTTAGTAGAGAAAAGACTATTAGATCAAATATTAAAACATAACTGCAAGGAAAGGGTACATTTTATGTCTTTTACCTCCTTTGGCTGCTCCTTTGAATCAGTCTCATCCATGGATTCGCTCTTTAGTCGCGACCGCCGTTTCTTCACCAGATCTGCATCTCGTATGTGCCCGAATCCTGATCTGGAAGCCGCTGCATTTGGTCGTGGTGGGGCCACAGGAGTCTGCACGCCTCCCTCTGTCTCCTTACTGCCCTTCTCTTCCACCTTTCCTGCACGTTTAGTCCGAGGTGGAGGAACAAGACCTCCGTTTGGCTTAGCCACAGTGTCACTTCCCTCCTCTCCCAGTGAGTCCTTGCTGTTACGAGTTTGCTTTGAGCTGGGAATGAATGACATGAATCAGAAACTCACATTATCTCAGGGTGGAAGTGATGTAAGATGGCACAGAACGCCAGGCCGTTACGCCAAGAGGTGCTGAAGTTTGTGATTTTTACTCCCTTGTAGTTTCTAGTGATCTCTTGACACCACTCCAGCAAGGACTGACTGGAGGTCACCAAACCAGGACTGGGCAGTGGACTGGCAAACTGTATAGTAACAAATGGAAAGACAAAAAAACAGAGTTAGACAGCGTTTAGACAAAGCGATAAACAGTCTACATTTTAACAGGTACTTTACATAAACAACAAATGCCACTTACATCCCATGCAGGCACTGCGGAACCCTCCTTAATTGATTCATCCATTGTTTTTACTATTGCAAGGTCCATTGGTGGTGGAATTATTTTCTTTTTAATGCGCACTGGAGGCACAATCACATGGGATGCATCTGCAGTGGTCTGGCCATTAACCTGCATGCTGCCTGGGCTTCTAGATGGCGTCTCGCTCCCTTTAGCCTCTGGGGACACAGCAGAGGACTCCTTTTCCTGAGGATGACTAGACCTATCAAAAGGACAGGAAATGTTTTAGACATACCGACATGACTTACAAATTTTGCCATGTTATTATAAATACACACTTCCTCGTCATTGTTTTTGTTTCACATAGTTTTGAAATTAAATTTCAAATTCAGTGTTAAAGTGAAAATGAATTTGTTCTGCTAGGGTTTCCCTTTCTGCAATGCTTAGAACATTTTGGGTGTTGATTTGAGGTTAATGAAAAAACATGCAAATATTAATATACACAGTGTTATTACACTACTGTTCAGAAGTTGTAAGATGTTACATATACATATAGATATGTAAGATATATATTTTTAAAGAAATTAATACTTTTAATTACCATTAGGATGCATTGGATTGATCAAAACTGACAGTAAATACATTCACAATATTACACATAATTATTTCAAATAAATGCTGTTCTTTTGAACTTTCTGTTTATCAAAGAATCCTGGAAAAAACATATCCCGGTTTCCACAAAAATATTAAGCAGCACATCTGTTTTTAGCACTGACAATAAGAAATGTTTCTTGAGCACCAAATCAGCATATTAGAAAGACTGGAGTAATGGCTGCTAATAATTCAGCTTTGCCTTCACATGAATAAATTACTTATTAAAATAGAAAACATTTATTTTAAATTGTAATAGCATTTCACTATATTACTGTTTATACAGCATTTTTGATCGAATTAATTCAGCTTTGGTTTGACTTCTTTCAAAAACATAAAAAAATCTTACCAACCCCAAACCTTTGAACGGTAGTGTAAATTGTGCACAGAGGTGTACATTTTTAGGCATCAGCCTTTAGAGCTGTAGATGTCATTCCAGACTTAAAGTCAAACAACATAATATTGCAAAATACAGTTGAATTTTAGTCTTTACAAGCCACTCAAACTTACAATTCATCAGGCACTGGAGATGGTGGCTTATTCTGCTCTATTTGAGCCTCTTCACTTCTATCAATACTTAATTCTGGTTCTTCCTTCTTCTTAGTTTCAGCTTCTGTTTCTGTGTTCTCTGTCTGGTTTGCGGGCTTAACAGCTGGTGTATCTTGGCACTCCCTTTCAGCTGCCATACATTCCAGCTGGATGTTTTGTTCTTGCTTGTTTAACTGGACATTATCATCTAAAACAGCATTTCTAGCATTGGCTTCGCTGTGGCTATCATCTAATTTAAAGCTCTCCAGTGGCACAGAGGGAGTCTGAGACTTACTGATGTCAATCTTCTCATCTATCTGCTCTGGGGAAATCACTGACGGTGGAGGTCTGAGTGTTTTTGTAATCTCCGTCCGATCTAAATTCGGTCGTATTTCATCCATGGGCAGTTTCATGCTGGAATTTAGTTGCATGGGAGGAGTTGGAGGAAGTTCAAAATCAGACTTGCAGGGGATCAAGCGTTTCTTAGTGCATGGAGCAGAAGCTGACGGCTGTGCCATCTCTTCTTCTGCCATTTGACGAATCTTTGCTAACAGAATGCTCTCCTCCGAGAGGTCGTCATCCTTTAGACTGGAACTTTCTGTACTTTTTGAGGGCTCACGGTGTCTTTCGAGTTTAGGAGAAGGAAATGGCCATGGGACCACTGAGCTCCTTGGAGAAATGTCCTTCCCGGAAACAACGTTCTCATCAACGTTTATGTCTTCCGGTCTTTCTGTGGCTGCTACAATAATAATTTCTGATGCCTTGGTGATGACTGGGCTGCTCCCTTTTTCCATCTCAACTTTTGAAGTGTTGTTAATAGACATGCTTTTGGTATTGTCTCCCTCTAGTGGTGACAAGTTATTCTCACTTGTCTCTTTTGCAACATCTTTGCATATCTCAACAGTCTTTACAGCTGCTGTCTCTATAGTTACATCTGAAGGAGTGGTTCCTTGTTCATCGCATTGTGGAACCACATGCCTTTTAGCAGCTGCAGAGCTACTATTTTGACTGATGGCATCAGGGCCAACTTCCTGTAAAGGCACTGGGGGTGGTGACTGCATACTCTCGTCTTGACACAGAGAAACAACTTTGCAAGCAGATTGGGAAATAGTTTCCGTTGGTGTAGTGCCTTTTAATATAGGCCCAGATTCTGGTGGAAAGGCAGTCAGAGGCGATTCCAGTGTTTGTATGGCTGTGAAAACTATTGGCGGTATTGAGGATTCCTCTGGTCTGTGAGAAATGGAACACCAGAACATGAGATCAAAATGTTGCACCTTACCAATTTGGTTATTATAGCGTGCAAAGGTTTTTCAGTAAAGATGCAATTAAGTGAAAATGGCACAATCAGTTCCAGAAGGGGGCTACAAACAGCAGCGTTAGCCCACAGTCACCGTGTAATGTTTTCTGCTAACAACTTTTGCAAGCTTGCAGCAGCAGTGACAAACAAGCTGCGACAAACAAATTGCTGTTTAGTCCTTTTGGAAAAACCACAGAGAGCCCAGTTTCAAAACAACAGGAACCAACACAATGTTTCATGCTCATAATATATACACTACATCTCAAATATATGGGTTTGGTAAGATTTTTCAAATTTTTTTAAAAAGAAGTCTCCAAGGCTGCATTTATTTGATCAAAAATTATTACAATTATTATAATTTAAAATAACTGTTTTCTTTTCAAATATATTTTTAATGCAATTTATTAGTGTGATTGCAAAGCTGAATTAAACATTTCTTATTGTTAACAATGTTGACAACGGGATTTTTGATGAACAGAAATAGAACAGTATTTGTTTGACATTGAAGTAATTTGTAACATCATAACTACCTTGACCCTTTCTTTTGATCAATTTAATGCATCCTTGCTGAATAAAAGTACTAATTACTTTAAAAAATAGTCTTACTTGACCCCAAACTTTTGTATGATAGTGTATCCCAACCCATCTCTTAGAAGACTTGTTGGCCATAGGACACAGGACACATTAAATGCACTGCTTGATGTCAAATGCAGACTCCACCAGCCCTTGTCACAGACACACATGAATAACGTAATGAAACGACTAGAATGCTTGAATGTCAGCCAGACGGAACATTGCCAAAATCGTGCCGTTCATGTAAAGAGGGTCATAAAAATGAGAGGCAGTGCAGGCAGAGGTGATGTCCCATGCACTTACCCTCCATCCATA
The DNA here is from genome assembly GCF_001515625.1 of Sinocyclocheilus rhinocerous. NCBI lineage: Eukaryota > Metazoa > Chordata > Actinopteri > Cypriniformes > Cyprinidae > Sinocyclocheilus > Sinocyclocheilus rhinocerous. The sequence continues at coordinate 1,461,630 of NW_015655597.1, read as the reverse complement.
TATAGCTCAGCAGACCACACTGTTCCTAAGTCTTCCTGACCTAGTTCAAACTCCAGCTCCTCCTGTGAACCCTCCGACTCCGCCACTGGCCTTAAATCTGCTGCTGTTATCTTGCCAGGCAGAAGTTCTTCATGCCCATTTCTTTTTGGGCTTTCTTGTATTTTTATTTTCTCAAAGTCTACCTCGGTCACCAGATGATCTGTTTCCACATAGCTGAGGTTTTGCACATCTTTCTTAGCATTCATGTCTTCTTCTTCCTCCAGAAGTAAGCATGGCTCTTCATTCTTCTCTTCATTTGATATCACACTCTCAGACTTCAATTCCACCTTCATGTATTTGTCATTTCCTATTGGTGTCAGTATTTGGGTTTGCTCAATTGCTGTTTTTTGTTTAGAAGGGCTTCCTTTATCCTGGGTCTTGAAGTTCATAGATCCGCTTTGAGTTTCTCTGGCAGCCAGTTTTAAACACTCCACCAAGCTCATGGTCACAGGCTCGGAGGTCTGAATATCTATCTGTAACTCGCCAGAAGGTAACAAATCCTGGATTATTGATTCCTGGGGCTCATCGTCGGATGGATGCTCAATTTTGGTGTCAGAGAAGGCCTCGGGAGGGAGAATTTCGACCACAGATCCATCTTGATCATCCAAAATCGTGTCATCTTTAACATCGGTTTCTGATGTGCTTGGCTGCTGTAGTATTGATGTCATGGTCTCATAACTAAAGGATGAGGACATTTAAATATGATTACATTACACCATGACAAAACAAATTCTTTCCATTCGCAAAAGGGCTCTTTTTGAATCACCAGCCAGTATCAAACAGGCAAGCTCTTCCTTAAGCTAAGCTTCTCATCACTACAGGACACCATACGTGTGGATGCAAAAACTTCCTTGCAAATGCACAGTCACACCTAATAACAACCTTTCAGTGTTTCAGGAAAATGAAATTATAGCCATGCAGATGCCGTGACAAGAGAAGCTCTGTGCACGTCTCAGAATCGTCCCACACTTACCCTTTATACAGAACACAGAAAATCCCCCGTATGAAGCCTACAGATACTTCTTCCTGGTCAGAAACTGAGTCATGTTCCTGTATGCAGGTGTCCACGTTTCTGTCTGTTCCTACATCAAGCTCAAGGCCAAGTCCGGGTCCTGAACAGACACTAACAGTCTTCAGATCTTCTTTAGGTCCAGCTTGAGTTGCCCAAATAGTCTCACTGCCAGTTTTCGGCATCTTATCATCTGAATCTTCCTCTTTACTGGTCTTCTCTATATTATCTTCCCTCTGGCTTTCTCTGTTAGCATTTTTATCTAGTTTGTGGTGGGAATGGGACAAGGCAAAGGAATCCTCTTGCTCCTTCAGCTTGGTTTCTGATGTTTCTTGTCCACATTGGCTGCCATGGACCAAAAAGTGTAAGTGACAAGAATATTCTTTGAAGATCAGTGTTCTCTCGCTAGCATCTCAACTCCCAGCATGTAAACAGATGTTTACTTTAAGTTCTAATAGAGATACATTAGAAACTCAGGCAGAATGAAACATGGACAAACTGGTCAAAACCATGCAAGTCCAGATAGTCTGACGTCCACACAAAACACCATGCAGTGAAGTTAACAAACCTCATGTACTTACCCCCTATCCAGGACCTCTTTTTCTGGAATCAACTTGCACATGCTAACAACTTCATCACTTTTTTCTTTTGTTTTCTCCTCTACCGCAGCCCATAACACACTCTCTTCCTCAAATGTGACCTTTTTCTTTAAACCATTTCCATCAGACTCTGTATCCAGAGACAGGTTGGGCATCAGAGGGCAAATGTCCTCCAGATGCACTGAAGTTCTTTTGTCCTTTACAGCAACAGCAGGGGAGATCACAGGAAGTAGAGGCTTCATACGGACCGGTATACTGACTTTAACAGCTTCTTTTTTCTTCTCCTTAATAGTCTGAGCTGGATGTGGTTTAAGGACAATGGAGGGTATCGGCTGTTGGGAATCTGGTTCATTTATACGGAGATTCTCAGCATCCTCGACTTGGATAACGGCTTTTTCTTCGCTGTGAGGTAAGGAATAAGGTTTGTCACAATTTACTTACCTTGTTTTGATCAAACATGCGTTAATGAATCTCTATCCACATACTGTATATTTGCCTGCTATAACACTGGTATAAATATGAAGCCAATGTTAGCACAAGTTTATATTCAAATCAAGTATGACTTGTTGAAACTCACTCTCTTATTGACACATGACAGTGTACAAGACCCCCAAAAGACCATTTTAACAAACTTAAATGTATGAGATGTGTAACACAACTCAAGCATGCAAGCACTCGGCCATGGCTAAACATTTGAGACCAACTGGTTCTTACCCTGCTTCTAAAGATTTTTTTGAGGACATTTCAGCTTTATTTTCTTCTTTTGGCATCTTGTCAGGTATTTTGTGCTTATTTATTTCCTCATCCCTTGCTTCATCCTCCTGATCCTTTACATTCTCTTTCAGAGAACTCCAGATTGGCACTTCTGCTTGGGCAAGTGAATGGACCTCCACACTCTTCTGCGTTAACACTGTGTTGTCTGGCTTCTTCACAATCAGCTCTGGTTTTGGTGGTTGACTGACTGCTGGAGTTTGTTCTGAGATGCATTTAAGGACTTTGGGCTCCAGGGATTGGGGATGAATGAAAGGAAGCTCTTTTGGCAAATCTGATATTTGAGGGTATGAGATGTGTAACACAACTCAAGCATGCAAGCACTCGGCCATGGCTAAACATTTGAGACCAACTGGTTCTTACCCTGCTTCTAAAGATTTTTTTGAGGACATTTCAGCTTTATTTTCTTCTTTTGGCATCTTGTCAGGTATTTTGTGCTTATTTATTTCCTCATCCCTTGCTTCATCCTCCTGATCCTTTACATTCTCTTTCAGAGAACTCCAGATTGGCACTTCTGCTTGGGCAAGTGAATGGACCTCCACACTCTTCTGCGTTAACACTGTGTTGTCTGGCTTCTTCAAAATCAGCTCTGGTTTTGGTGGTTGACTGACTTCTGGAGTTTGTTCTGAGATGCATTTAAGGACTTTGGGCTCCAGGGATTGGGGATGAATGAAAGGAAGCTCTTTGGGCAAATCTGATATTTGAGGGGAAGCCGCTTTGAGGCTAACACTAGGCCTTTCAGGTGGAGTTAAGGCCATTTCATTTTGACTGAGAGAATAACAGGGAAGAAAAGAATGAGACAGGAAAAAGATTGTTACAGATAGAGGAATATAGATAAATTAGTATTTAGTAAAAACTTTAGGAAGTTCATCTATATTTTTTTCTGGAGAATGATGTCAATGATGTAATTCTACATAAGTGTAATTTTGTGGTTGGGGAAGAAGATATAACCTCTATTCATCTATTCATACTGAGGTCAGTTGGTATGTTTAAATTGTGTTATCTCTAAAAATGTGTTATCTAAAACTATTCATGATGCCAAAGAGAGTTTTATGTGCCTAAGTATTCAAATGAACATCATTAGAAGACAGATATGAGTTTATTGAAACAGGAAGTGACTCAGAAGAGGAAAGTTCCAGTTTGCCACAGTTTGGGAGAGTAATAGTACCATGAGAGTAATAGTACCACACTCACCTTTCCTCAATAGTCAAACTCTTGGCCAGATTATCCTTATGGGACTGCTTCTCTCTCAAACTATGGTTGGACTTAGATTCAAAGACTTCTTCCACCCACACTTGACTTTTTTCCCTGGGAAGATCTGTAGGTTTTTGCTTTAGAGGTGATGAGCTGGATAAAATGTTGGGGATATTGTGTTCTGTAGGGATAACACCAGCTGAGGCAAATTTCTTTATTATCTTGTCCTCGTCTGACTTGTTGAGGTCACCACAAAGCAGAGCACCCTTTGCATTCTGCACATTCGGTTCCCCTTTTGAAGAAACTTCCCCTGCTGATTCAATGTTTGTGTTTTTTGGTTGCTTTATTTTGTCACCATCGGTTATTGAAAAGGTTTGAACCAGACTGGATTGCACTGGTTGTTCAATGTCAATTTTGAGTGGTTCTTTCTCAGGGCATTTGCCAACAGTAACATCTTTAATGGGTTGAGAGGTTATGATCATTTTATCGAAATCGGCCACTTTAAAATCTGGTTCTTCCTCAGCCAATGGTGGTTTCTCTGCTATAAAAACTTGATTTTTCTCCATGTGTGTGGAAACCACTGATGATGGAGGTGTTGTTGCTGGAGCTGAGAATGGGTGTGGAGGAGAGACAGTTCCAATATCTAGTTCCTCAGATCTAGAAGCTTCCACAGGCTGTACTCCAGATGTGTTCAATGATGACTTGCCAACAGGCCCAAGACTGGGGGACAAAGATACTTGGAGTCAAAGTTGGCAAAAAATGGGGTAAGAGGCCAAAGCATGGTGGTGTTTGGTAAGATTAGATGCAACTTTTCCTTAGAGAAAGCACTTTGTTTGTGCCACAGCGATGTTAGTGGCGAGAAAACAGGACAAACGAGACAGACGCAGGATTGGAGTAGTGAGGGAAAGCAACGGAGAGTTTAAACATTTGCAGTGTAAACTGAGAGCTGATGTAGGCAAATGTCATGGTCTGTTTAAAATAGACTTATCACAAGGTCATGCATTTCCCTATTGTTATTAAGGAACTATTTTTCTCATTAAAAGGGTTATTTGGATTTGTGTCCATCTGAAGCCTAACACACTTTCACACAGAAACACACAAAGCACTAAATTCTGAATACAACTCTGCAAATCAGACTGCGTCTGCAAAGGTGATAATAAATGTATTTAATTATATAGTTAAGATTGATGTTAGTGAATTATACTTGATGCCAGAACAAAAAATAATGTTTAAGTGCTCACCTTTTTACAGCCATGGCAGGTTTGAGCTCTTTTCTTTCAGTGCTGATGGTTTCAGGTTGACGGAGGAAGGAAGGAGATTGTTTATTAGCAATGCTAGTGCTGCATATAGTCCGAGATGAGCGATACTGGTCTGTTTTGGGCTCTGAGTTCTTCGGTTCTTCAGCAAGTAAATCTGTTGAGCATAACGGCAAATTGAATCAGAACAATTATTAAAATAAGTAAAAGCTAATCAGTCTTAATCTATTTTATTTTCAATCATTTTCAGGTCATTTACATCATTAATGACACAAGTGAAGAATACTTATTCACCTTGTAGAAACGGGTTTGTTTGATCCTCCTCTGTAAGTGTGTTGAGCTCCCTGGGTATCTCTGGAAAACAGTGCACATTTTAATTTTAAATTTTAAATTATTTTATTAACGTATAATGACTTTTATTTGGTTTTGATTATTAAATTCATTTTCAAAGACAACTGCTGATTTGAAATTACATGAGTGACCGAGGTCATCATAGAGTTTTATGAAAATAAACAGTATCTGGAGTGAGATTTTGGACCAATGAGAGTTCCCTGTGAGTGGGACTATCCAGCATGACATGACCAACATAAATTAAAGCAAACAACAAAATATATCTAGTTGCTTGTGGTGGTCACAATTAGTTATGACAAAACCTATTAAACACAGACGTGATTTAATGGCAAAATAAGTCTCCTAGTACATCATAATTGTTAGACCTATTAGCAATTACACTAGTTCTAATTAATGTGTCTTTTAAAGCAAGCAATAGGCAGTTTAGTACCTGAGCGAGCAGAAGAAGATGAACAGCAGGGGGCAGTTGTGTGGGAATCAGTGGTTGACAGTGCAAGAGCAGGGGTAGAGGAAGAGACAGCTGCTGGGGTAAAAGAGGCAGGTAGGGGTTTGCTAATGGGGTAAGAGACGGGGACAGAGGGAGGTAGAGGTGATTTGGGGAGTTGACTAGAAGTGCAAGATGTTTCGCACAGAGCTTCAAGATCTGG
>NW_015655597.1:1414881-1455635 GCF_001515625.1 Sinocyclocheilus rhinocerous | reverse complement strand
TATATATATATATATATATATATATATATATATAAATAAAGGAAGTTTTAGAATTTGAGATAAAGTAACAGGCATTACTTGATGAAGTAAAGAGGCTCATATACTGTAGATATATAGTGACGTTTTTAAATTTTGAAGCAAATATTGATATAAACATCAGAGCAGGGGCTTTCCAACATTTTCAAAGACAACCGAATATGATGATCCCCTTGCGAGGGACCCTTCTTAAAATATAAAGGCAGCTGTATTTGAGATTGCTATTTGAGGAAAATATTAGTATATGATATTACATGATATTAACCAGACACAATTTTTAAAAGATAATTTTAAAAGAATTGTCTTTTATATTGGTATTGCACTAAAGCAAATTGTTTAAATGTTATTTAAAATTCTTTTTTTTTTTTTTTAAACATATGCAGATTGTTTTTTCTTATTGTTAAAAAATAATGCTGTTGATAAATTAATTGGAATTTTTATGATTTCTGACCAGTCTTTAGAAAGCGGGATTAAATATATTACATTTATTTTAGTAATATTAAATTTAAAATGTAATTTAAATTTGAACAAATTATGTTCAAGATATTTTATTAATATCTTAAGTGCATTTGTTAACTGTACTTTAGTATTGCTGCTTCTGCTGTTTATGTGCAGTCTGGAGGATTTCTCAATACCTGGCACAGTGCCAGCAGATGGATGCTTAAATGTGTCAGAGAGAGAGAGGGAAGAAGTTTTGGCCTCGAGGAGAGGGACAGGAGTGGGGGATACAGGGCGAGCACCGGGGACAATCTTGGGCTTAAAAACATTGGTGCGAGTGGCTCCGAAAGAATCTGAGACAGAAGTGCGATGACACAAAAAGGACACAGACCACGTGAAAGAAGAAGATTAGTCAGAGATGCGGGAAAAGTGAGAACAAGAGAGGCAGTGGTTAAGAGGAAATGAATCTGACTTCTCCAAAAGCAGTCTTAAAGAGTCAAATCAGGCTAACATATACTATTAGAATTACAGTAAACATACTTTGAGGTTGAATTGCATGTAATCTGTAAATGTTTAGGAATCATGAGTCTGTACCTTTCAGGAGCATAGTGGGAGGAGAAGGAGAGTGAGAGAGGAAGGGATCAGAAGGAGAAGCCCGAGGGAGTTTGAGCAGAGGATAGTCGGAGGTCACGGGACCCTCCAGAGGGGCCTCAGAGCCCGACAGTCTTCTTTGAAAGGACACAGGAGCTGGACACAATCACAGAGGGAAAAACAGACAGAGAAACTATACTAGAAGTCCAGGCTTTGTTAAGAAAAACACAGATGCATAAGCACCTTTAGAATGGTAACTGTTTCTCTGGGTGACGCTTGTAAAACAATATTTGCATGGGCCTTCTTTGATAAAACACATCCATGATGACAATGAATTCACACCCGCAGCTAAATATGACTGCCGCTGTTCTTTGTTCGGTTTAAATGTGGTTGTAACTCTTAAAACTTTGCAATGTGTATATGGCCATAGTGATTTTCAGTTCTCAGTTTTCTGAAACAATTTCTTTAATGCCACATACTCAATCAAAGAGAATTTCAAAACAACATTTAGGTTAATTCCTCCATGTAAACTCAGAGGTGATGACTCAAAAGGGAATGAAGTTATACCACATGACCCTGGCGTTTGTCAAAAAACAGTAGGTCATTCAGGTAGGAATTTTATGGGTGGCGAGATAAAAATACAGATAAAATCAGACTAACGCCGGTAACTACATTATTTGCATTTATTTGAATAGAAATATTTTGCAACATTATAAATGTCTTTACTATCACTTTGATCAATTGAATGCATCCTTGCTGAATAAAAGGATTCATTTCTTTCAAAAAAAAAACAACACTGAAGAAGGGACCTTAAACATTTTAATGGTTTTATCACAAAAGAGGAACTTAAACCCCTAACTGAAGGCTGTGCACACTGTAGCCACAGAAGCAGCATAACTGTTCATATAAATAATTGTAGTCAAGTAGGAATGCCAACTAGCTACCAATGGTACTACCAAAGACTTGATGACTTCTAGCTGTGGTACCTGAGCCAGGAGATGGCTGGAAGATTTTGGGCAATGCTGGAGGGAGCAAACCAGAAGTATTTTGCTCTGTGTGGGAGTCAGGTGGGGCCTGTGGCTGGGCAATGGGTGGTGGACGTGGTGGTCTGGAGCGGGCGGGTGAGGGCATGGTGCGAGGGGTTGGACTGGGTGGGGTGGGTAAAGGTGGACGTGATGTCAGGTCAGGGTTATGAACACTGCCAGACACTGGGCGTGAGAGGACACCACCAGTAGGCCTCTCTTTACCACTGACTGAGGTTAAGATGAAAAATGGAGGGAGAAGGACAGCGAAAGAGTGAAAAAGAAAGTGAAAGATCAGGTTTGAAGGAAAGGGATGAGGCAAAAGAGAAAGACAGAGGTAAGAGAGAGAGAACGTTCAGGAATTTATTATGAAGGATGATGATGTAACTTAATAAAATACATTTTAAGGATTAATTCACCCAAAAAAAGAATATTCTATCATTATTTTCTCACCCTCATGTCATTCCAAACATCTATGCTGTTATTTTTATGTGTAACACTAAAGGAGAATGTTGAAAACTGTTGTGCTGTAACGGTTTAATATTTTGGAAACTGTGATATATTTGTTCAAATTCTTTGATGAATAGAACTGAATGCTTCCTTGTTGAATAAAATTATTAATTTCTATGAAAAAAAAAGAAATCTTACTGACCTGGTAGTGTATATTAATTACTTATCCAAACTTTAGTTTTGTGAATGTAAAGCCTGACGTATTATTTTGTCAATATTGAAGTAATGCAAATTGTCTTTCCAGTTACATTTATGTAATTTGTCATATTTCTGCAAATAAATATGCATAATTCTAAAATAATCAAATTAAATTGAATTGTGACCCAATTTCACAGTGCATCTCAATAATGAGGTAAAGAATCGTAACTGAATTGTTGTCAGAAATTAACTTTTTTTATCCCGATGTCCATTATGAACTTTTGTTAAGAAAAGTTGCATGAAAATGTTTCAAAATTTCTTCTGTGTTCCAGGAAAAAAACTAAACTAAACAGTGGGTTGTGACAATAAAATTTTTTGGAGGGGTGAGCTACTCCCTTTCAATTAATAAATAATTAATGAAGGTTTTTAATTTAGATAATTAAAAGGTTTAATGAAATTCATGAAAAAATGCAAGCCAAAGCGATGCAGGACAAAGACTGATTGTGATAATCATACGCAAGAAAACCATATCAGTGAAAATTCATGAAACATTTTAGTAATATTTCATTTAATGGAAATAATTAATTGGATGTGGTTTCATAAGAACTTATAAGTTGAATTTCAAGAGAAAAGGATATTAAAATGATTGGTGACATGAAGGAAGGAATATGCAAAGAACACATGTAAAGGTTGCTGTTACCTATTGCTGAAGGGCTCTTAAGAGATGCAGGTCTCTTTTCTTGGGAGTGAAGAGGAAGGTGGGGTGCTGACAGTGAAAGAAAGAGAAAAGGGGAAGTTCTAGCATGTGAGGAAGTAAGGGTTATTATAGTAAGGAAAATAAACATGCATCATTAATGATTAATTCAAGTCCTGTGTAAGTGGACAGAGGAATAAAGATGTAAGCTAAAGAATACATGACATGATTTTGAAAGTGTTTTATCTATACAGTGAGCTCATAAAGCCTGAGACCACTGCTGAAAATGCATCTACAATATTTAGCTTTTGTATAATGCTTTACAATTTTTAACACTTCAAGTATTCATTACAAATGATCAGCATGATAATAGTGCAGAATCTAAAATAATTATTCTTCATTTGACATGTTTTGGATTTTTCAGAATCCTAAAACTTTGCTTATTTCCAAGTATAAATTAGATGTTGAATCCTAGATTTTCTGGTGAATAACATGTGTTCATTGTTTTTTTTTAATACCTGGAACTGCAGTACTGAGATTAACACCGGTACTAGATCTTTTATCCTCTTCTTCATCACTCTCATTAAAGTCATCTAGGTTCCCAATGTCCGTTGGCTTTACACTCATCAGACTGGCGAGACTCTGCATGTCCTCATCCCTACAGAAGAAAAATTCAAAGAATTTGTCAAGAGGTACAGGTAAAGGGCTTCATTGAAAATGTGAAAACCTTACTGTGTGTGTACTGTATGTGTCTCATTTCCCAGAAAATACATAAAGTCAACCAGCCATTTAAGAGCTTTCCAGATTGTGATATGCTTTCCATTTTTATGTCTTGCAGAGTGAGACTACTTTAAGCCTCTATCTCTATTTAAAGGCACAATATGTAAGATTTTTTTATTAAAATATCCAAAAACCACTAGAACAGTGTTATATATTTTGCTGACTTGTGTACTTACATTATCCCAAATGTTTCGAAGAATGTTTAAATCCAGAGAAATAAGCAATTTTAACTAGTGACACGGAGCGTGTCCATAGTGTCATTGTGTCGCCTGCCAATGACGACATAACCCCTCAATTTCCGAAAACATGGAAACACCAAAGACGCTTTAATATGTTGTGCGTTTTAATAGACCGGTGACGACCGCACAGAGTAGCATTATAACAGAACTTTCAAAATGTATCAAGTATGATAAAACAGCGCACGACCGGAAGGAGCAGAAGCGGTCGACTGTGGCATACTAAAAGCTCCGCTGCTTTCGAGCCGTGTGTCACGCTCGTTCAGCGGCCTCGTTTCGCTTCGACTGCTTTCAGCCTCACCCTGCTTCATTCTACGACATTAATAAATCATTAGCTCATCCATGAACATGATTTCTGCCCGAGTCACGTCGAATTGCATCGGCTGTGGGGATGAAGACGACAACTCCCATGATTCCACACTCAGTCACAGCGTCATCAAACTACGCCTTTGTCTCTTTGTTTATTTTGAATACGCGCCCACTAGTGACAAAAAATTACATATTGTGCCTTTAAGCCTCTATGTCTATTTCTGGATGTGTTATTATATCAAGCATTATGAGCTGTTTGTTTTAATGAAATCAATTAATGTATAGTTTTTAGAGGCTCAGGAACAGGTTATTTGATAGATGTTCTAATGGAAATTAGGCACAAAATTCTCTTGCACTACTTAATGTAGCATCTCTACAATGATGCTCAAAGCTCAAATGGCATTACTTTAGATGTTCAGGCTGTGATTTGAGAGTTCGCTGTATTGTTTTGGAAAATTCTGCTCCGCTTCTTGACCTGCACATGTCAGGGAAGAAACCCTCCCCAGTGTTGAACAGCAAATCCCCTGACCGGGCAGGCAGCCACTTCTCTTTTTAGATTCAAAATGCACTCCAAATATCTGTAACTGAAATCAAGTTTTGGTGCAGTCACAAAATAAGACTTGCTGTGGTCACATTCCCAAATGATTAAATCTAGATAATTGAACACCACATGAAAAGTGTTATAACTTCCTGAGCAAGAACTCCATATGGATGAGATCAACTGAGAGAACTCACGTAGCTTTCCCCTCCTTGAGGAACACACAGGATAAGGAGAGCTTCAGCGTGGCCTCCACCACCTTAACCGACAGAGGCTTCATTTTGAGCATCAGGTCCGTCTGTGAGTGTGTGGCACTGGCAAACTTCTTCATGTTCAAGTCCACAGACGCCAGAACTTTCCGACTGCCCTTCGCTGTCTCCTGTAGAACATCAGAGAAGGTTAATACAGTTTCTTTTAACTAATCTTTATTATTTTCTTTTAAGACATTTTTTTTTTTTCATTTTTGCATTTCCTACAGTATATGTTCATGTAGACAATAAATTTTTTTTATAATTTAAATAATTGTTTTACATAAATAATATATAAATATACTGTATGTATATATATATACAGTGGGTACGGAAAGTATTCAGACCCCCTTAAATTTTTCCCTCTTTGTTATATTGCAGCCATTTGCTAAAATCATTTAAGTTAATTTTTTTTACTCATTAATGTACACACAGCACCCCATATTGACAGAAAAACACAGAATTGTTGACATTTTTGCAGATTTATTAAAAAAAAAAAACTGAAATATCACATGCTCAGTATTTAGAGTAGAAGCACCCTTTTGATCTAATACAGCCATGAGTCTTTTTGGGAAAGATGTATATATATATATATATAATTAATATAAAATAAATGTAATAAACCTTCAAAGAAAGTTCACCTTGATTTTAATAAACTCACATTCTCAATGAAAAATGTCCACTCTTTGTCTTCAAACTCATCCGCATGTGGGTCCTGTCAAACAAAACCATATTTAAAAAGTTCAACAAATTTACTGACCCAAATTATAGTTCAGCATCTATCAGTATCTTTAACAAGCCGCATGTTGCATATATTATTAGTTAATGTAATATAATAATATATATTATAGCTAATAATAAGCTGTGATAGGTAGGCCTGTCACGATAACAACTTTTTGTTGTGCGATATATTGCCCCAGAAATAATTGCGATTATTGTCATTTTAAAGACCATTTTATGCCACTGAATATATAATCATAATATAAAAGCATAATAATGCAAGAAGGCCAACACGCTTCCAAATGACAACAAACTTTTAATTTTAAGAATATTTAGATCGTGGAAATTAAGTATCAAAATATTAGATACCTTAAAAAACCTGAATAAATAGTAAATAAACATTTTCTAACAAAAAGTGCAAAGTAACAAGTAGAAAAAAAGAAAAATGCACAAAGAACTTGTATGGAGATTTTTCCATCTACAGATTTTTCCCGGACCTTCTTTTCTCTGTAAATTAAGGGTGCACACCATTGCTGAAAAACACAATCACTACTTAGCAGTCAGATTATTGCGACAGGCCTAGTGATAGGTGTCCTACCCTGTAGAGTGTGACAGTAATATCCACGTTCTCAGGTACGGGCCATACCACCATTCCCCTGTAGGGGTTTTTGATGCCTGGCTGCCATGCATGAAGCTGATGAGAAAATAAAAGATGATGTCAGTCATAATAATCCACATTATTATAACAGCAGTTGTAATCATTGTAAGCACTTGTAAATAACACATTGTTATACATGATCATTTAAAATGTCAGTACACTGTTCGGACTGAAAACTTGGGAAGAAAATCATCTTGAAATTCTGGATTCCCGGACATAGTCATAAACTAAATTACACTAGCTTTCGCAAATAATCTGAATCCAGATGTACAGTACATAAAATAGTAAAAAACTATTACATTTTTTATTTAATATGGGTCAATAAAAACATTAATTAACATAATAATATTAGCTAAAATATTTTATCTATATATTTATTGACAATTAAAGCTTGTTTATCTCTGTACCTTTGAGCAAATGCGCCTGTTTCTCCGTGTCCACACGACTCTCAGTTTGTCTGGTTGCCTATAAAATAATTTTAAAAAAAGAGATCTGAGTGGGAGCTTACAAGTTCAATTATAGGACTGGTCCTTTAATTACTATTGATGAAGACCTCTACGATGACTCTAATACTTTCCATGTGTGCTTAAAATATGGATATAGGCTAAATATAAAGGCTATACAATATGATCTTGAGAAAGCCACTGTGGCATTCCTGGCGAGTGTGTGTCTACAAAAAGCTACAGGCAGTGTAACAGATCTTGTGATCTTGTCTCCCAGTGTTACCCCAAGGCAGAAAGGAATCAATAAATGCTGCCAACTGTTTCAAACCCCACACAAAAACAAGAGAACATGATGCAAGGCCTTGCATACAAGATAAATCCAAACCTGAGAAACTTTTTGTTCACAAACAAGTACACATGAACAAATAATCGATTGAGGCATGAAACTTTTTGTCTTGCCAAATAACCAAGTCGTAATTTGGTGTCTGCTGGAACATGTTGAATCAATTACTTTTACTGCCCTGCATTGTTATCTATGCTACCATTTAAAAATGCAAAAACGTTGCATGCACGTTAAAGAGTTCCTCTCTTGTTTAAGTCTCTTTATTGAGGGCACAGCACCATATCCAGAACATTATTTTGGATTGCCGGTATTGCCAGCAAAAATGCAAATCAATGTGCAGCTTTAAAACAAATAAATGAAAATCACCTTTTCCAAGGTTGCACTGTACATGTATGCTTTTGCTTACAAAATAAACTTGCCCTTTGATAGTGAATTGTTCAGATGTGAGCCCATTGTACACCTCTGAGCTTTCAGTCAGTGTCATGCTTGATGCATTAAGAATTGGAGGAAACTCGGCAGGGTCACATGACCAAGCTGAATTTGGCTCACAGCACAAGGGGTGTTGGCCTGTAATCTCCAAACCACTAAGTCTCACTGTGTTTACAAACAGCTGTTCACATTTAATAATGGCGGCTTATATTTTGTGATATAAAAGCTGTCATTAAGCATACAAAAACACTGAAGGGAACAAAAAAAATTTTTTGCCATTATAGATACAGTTCAAAAGTTTGGGGTTGGTAAGGTTTTTTAAAGTTTTTGAAAGAAGTCTCTTTATGGTCAACAAAGCTGCATTATAAAATACAGTAAAATAGTAATACTGCGAAATATTACAATTTAAAATAACTGTTTTCTATTTTAATATATTTTAAAATGTAATTTATTCCTGTGGTGGCAAAGCTGATTTTTTTTCAGCAGCCATTACTCCAGTCTTCAGTGTCACATGATCCTTCAGAAATCATTCTAATATGCTGATTTGATGCTTAGGAAACATTTCTTACTATATTCACAGATGAAAACGGCTTAATATTTTTGCGGAAACCGTGATAATTAATTCAGGAGTTCAAAAGAACAGCATTTATTTGAAAAAGAAATCTTTTGTAACATTATAAATGTCTTTAGTGTCACTTTTGAGCAGTTCAATGTATTCAAAGTATCCATTTCTTAAAAAAAAAAAAAAAACGTACCGACTTTTGAACGGTGGTGTATTTACTCTCATGATGTTTTAAACCCAAAGACTTTCTGCATGAAAAACTAAACTATCTATGTTTCATCACACAAAGCTACTTCATAGCTTCAGAACATTTGAAATATAGCATATGAGTCACACTAACCACTTTTATGATACTTTTATGGTGCTTTTGCTTGCTTTTTGAAGTCCCTGTTTGTTCTAATTGCATGGAAACTCATGGCCAGTATATGAAAAAATTCTACTTTTTCGTTCCACAGAAGAAGGTCAAACAGGTTTAACAGGGAACAATAAATAGCATCCCTTTCCCTCACCACAGTGCAACAGTGAAAAGGGACCCCTTTCAAACAGTGTCGTGTTCCGAACGTTGTTTAAGCGACATACACCGGTATTGCGGTATTTTAAAAATTCATATCATAACAAAAATAAACACCGGTATTCGGTATGAACCGGTATACCGCCCAGCACTACTTTAAACACACCAAAACGATTCTTAATGAACGTGACCCAGATGTAAATGTCATAGTCCTCCAGTGATGTTCACACTGATATTTGCAAAGGTAAACTTAATAGGTGTGTAAGTAGCAGCATGAACCGCTACACAAAGAGAAGCAAGACCCAGCTCTTACTCAGGTTACAGCTAGTAATAGTAACAGGGCAGAACAGTCTAAAAGGATAAATTAGGAGGAGAAGAGAGGGCTGTGGGTAGAGCGCAGATGGACGTAAAAATAGACTGCCAGCCTGGTTGGAAAAATAAGTCAATTTTCTGTCATTTTCGTTTTGAAATGCAGTCCTTCTTTTTTCCTGTCACTTTGACGTGAACTAAATGTCACAGATAAACACACGTGCTCACACACGTTCAAGTTATACTACGCCATCAGAAGTGCAACCACTGCTGTCTAATATCTCCAGCTCACACCCTCCTCAGCTGTGGCGTAACTTCAACAGACTTTGACCCACTGGCAGTATTTGAAAATCACAGCTATACAGTAAATCATCTCTTGAACTGCACAAGATCACACGCGTTTATAGAAATGCACATTCTTTCATTCCTTTCCCCTTTAGAAACACTCTAACTGCTCTATTGCTTTCAAAAAGACACATGTTTAGGTCAGCAAAAGAAACCGTGAAGTTGTGAAAAAGATTTCCTCATATTGTTGCAAAAGAATCCGACTTTTTTCCACATCAGCTGAAAGCTCATTAGGTGATAACAACATTTACGACTGCTCAGGTTTACTATTAACCCAACCTTCCTTTCCAATAACAATGTTGAAAGGTTAAATATGAATTATTATTAAATAAAAAATAATAAATAATACATAAATTTAGAATCGCTCAAATAGAGATAATTTACATCACCAGTAAATGATTCAGGCTATGTATGATGGAGATAAATCTCAGTAATAGGCAGAAATTACAATGAGTGTTTCATTTTCTCCTACAGGCAGATGACAAGCCATTGCATAACGGAGGGTTGCTTCATTGGCCAGGCCATGACTTGTTCAGAGAATATTGCTAATAGTCAATATCACCGATTAAAACACAAAACTGACTAAAATGGAAGCGCTCTTGTGCACTGTGAAATATGTATATTATTGTGTATATTGTGTATGTATATTGTGTGTATACTGTGCACACTGGGTATTCTGCATCTTTATATTGTCTTATACTGTCACTACATAACTCCAATGTTGGTGGACGATGCACCCAAGATTTCCACTTACTCTTACACACGTGTATATGGTTTAGTAATGATAAAGTGGTTTGATTTGTTGGATCTTATTTAAAGACACACCTTTTTGTGTTTGCTGTGTACTTGTGATTGAAAACATTTTTCTCAAATCCAATCAGACTGAATTCCTTCTGATCATGCTATCTTTGATCATAGATAAGGACAGATATATAATACACGTGTCACTGATGAATGTGAGGACAGAAACACTCCCTGTCTGTCAACAGCTGTTTCTTGATCAAAGCAGGACAGAGACAGCAAAAAATAATTCAATTATTGAATTCTCTCACCTCAACATTGTGTTTACAAGGAAAATACAAACTTTTTTGGGGGGTAGGTATGAAATTGAAATAAATGCAACATATTGCATAAAAACATATAATTTGAGTTGTAATGTGTTGTAAAAACAGTAATAAAGTAGTTTACGAAGTATTTTATGTTCTTGGCCATATAAGGATGAAGTCAAGAGCAATGCTCTTTAAAGCTTTTCATAATAAAACCGAACAATGACAACACCTAAACAGAAAAGAAAAAAGCAACACCACTCAGTTTAAAACACTGAAACAATATAGGCTATAGATGCTGGCAACACAATAAACAGTTTATAGGAGTCAGCTAAATAAAACTCAAAAGAAGCATCAGCACTTTCTTCTGCTTAGGTGAGCATGATGGATATTCATAATATCTTCAGTGTTGACAGCACGAGTGATGGAGGCGGAAGTGGAGGTGTGTGACTGTCAACGTTCTCCAATACATTTCTAAAATCGACTGCTGTGTTAATTGTTCTATTCACAATCATTTACAATAACAGCGCAAAAATAAAAGAAGATCCAGTGAGTGCGCGCACGGTGCTGTTTCAGTCAGAAGAACCGCCCTTCAGCACTGCGTATTTAGGAAGCACACGCGCTATAACGGAAAAGAAATCATAACTTACCATTTCTTTGTACATTCCAGAACAAGTTCTTGATACGAAGCCACGAACTGAAATTTAGTGGCCTTTTTGCCAACTCTTTGTAATCTTTTCCACACTGAAGTCATTCTTCTGGAGAAAATGCAGTATCCGCGAATGAAGTCAGACGCATGGAAATAAGATTTTTACAGTCCCGCCACTGAACAAAAAGTAAAAACCACTCAAATAGATGGCTGTCAAGTGGCTCGTGAAGTGAAATGTTTCTGCTGAGGAGCACTGGCTGCACCTCATGCGGCTCAGTATCACCGAACTGTCGCCATCGAGTAAAGACCATTTACGGAAACTACTGCATCACGTTACACGCCAGAGCGAGAAAATCTCTGTGTATTGCAATTAGTTGCCTTGGTGCAAAAAACAACATTTGTGCGTAAAAAAATCTAGGGGGACTTTATCGCTTCATGTCGTGGAGCTTCACGCGATACGAAATGCCTCTAAAAAGCAGCTGTCTCACAGTGAACTGATGAAAGTGGATGTAGAAGTGCAAGAGTAGGTGGGAAGGGTTATGCAAACACGCCTATGGTGCAGCAGTATGCAACCTCCCTTATTGTATTGTATTCAGTACAGTATTAAAGGTACTGCTGACATAACGCGTCAGGGGTAACATCCAGTCAGCTAGAGGTCAAAAGAGGATGTACTGTATAAATATGTCAAAATCATATTTTGCTAGCAAAAAAGCAGCTATCAATGAGCTGAATTATTGAAGAATTACTTACAATAGTTTCTAATAACTTTTGAACAATAGGTGGCACTATTTTTAAAAATCTAATTGGTACACTTGAAATATGGCCAATACAAATGTGTAAAATTGGTCTATGTGACTCTAGAAGAAAATAATCCCAAGGTATGAGCATATTTATCTTATATGTAAATTTATATTTATATTAAGGTTAAAATTACAATCTGATGAACATAACCTTTTAACATGTGGTTCAATGGGCTAACATAGACTTTCGCACAATAGGAAGAATGCTTCAAAGAAATACATTATGCACCTTCAGTGCTTGGGCCCTGTGCATTTATCAACATAATGATATGGAGCAGCAACGCGGGGCCGTCCAGACCTGGATCACGATGGGTATTTTTAGTGGACACTGGCAAGGGGATTTTTCAAGTTACGCAGGATCTATTTTAGATGGCTGGGAGTGAGGGATAAACGGGCAGAAGCAGCTGGAGGGATTGACGGAGTGGTGCCGTTTGTGTGGGTTATGGGGGGAGTGCAAACGTTTGACTCAGCTGATGACCTAGAATCCAAATCGGTGACCCTCGGCTCTTAGTCATATTCCTGTGTGACACTAACCTCTTCCTGTCTGGTGTTGCCACTTACTGCTAACCCCATTATAATGATGTATTTATAAAAACATTATATAACATATATTCAAATATATTGAAATAAAATTAAATGACATTTTTAGAAATACAAAAACCCTTTGATGTTATATATTATTTGTACCCTATAGGGCATTTCAGAAAAGCTCCTTAACATTAACTGATCAGCATGTGTTTATTGACAAAACTAACTAGCAGGGGTTTGTTTCGAGATTTGTTGAATACAGTTTGTAGTCTAATTTCAGGTGTGCAAATATCAGCTATAGCTCATGTAAACCTTGCAAACAGTCTTAAGTCAACTGGGAAACAGTGATTTGTGGTAATGACTATGAGTTTTGGGCCCCTCCCTTCACTGGACATCACAAGCTGAGTTTGTATCCGGGTACAATATGAGCTCACTCATAATACATGCTTACTCACTAGGTGGATCAAGAAATGCCTCATCCTTATAATGACATGACACACCACCTTAGAGTACAAGGCATAAAAAAACAAGAGCCTCATTTATTACTGAAAAACATGAAGATGAAATACTGTTCAACTGCAACCACATACACTAGGCCTACTGTTCAAAAGTTTGGAATTTGAACGAAATTAATAGTTTTATTCAGCAAGGACACATTAAACTGATAAAATAGTGAAATTAAAGTCATTTATAAAGTTACTGAACTTTCTGAAAAATACAGAACTTTCTATTCATCAAAGAATGCTGAAAAAATATATCAGTTTCTACAAAAATATTGGTAATACTTTATTTTAGGGTCTCTTAATGAAATCGCATCATATGACCCCTTTAAACTTAACAACTACCTTACTAACTGTTAATAAGCAACCAACTAGGAATTTATTGAGGGAAAAGTCGTAGTTAATAGTGAATAAGTGTTTCCTATTCTAAAGTGTTACCAAAATATTAAGCAGCACAAATTATTTCAACATTGATAATATTAAGAAATGTTTTATGAGTAGCAAATCAGCATAATAGAATGAATTCTGAAGGATCATGTGACACTGAAGACTAGAGTAATGATGCTGAAAATTCAGCCAATAAATAATATTTTTAAATAGAGTAAAATAGGAAAGTTATTTTAAATTGTAATAATATTTAAATATTACTGTTTATACTGTACTTTTGATTAAATAAATGTAGCCTTGGTGAGCATAAGACTTACAAAACCTTTAAAAAATCCTCAAAAACCTAAAAAAAATCCTCTAGACTTTTGAACAGCAGTGTAATTCAGATCCAAAACAGGCTAAATGTTTTCCAAACCCTGATAAGTTAACTTTAGAAATATAGAAATGGCTTTTTAAAAACGTTTAGTTAAAAAAGCAGAAAGAGGGGGAAAAAGTATAATTTTTGCCATAATATTTATAATTTATAAAAGGGCAGAAACTGCATTTTTCATTTTTATTATTTAGATGTGATTGAAAAGATACATGACCTTTGGTTTGAGTTTACTTTTAATAGACATACCGCGTATCCAACAATATCTTGTACATCTGTGTTTTATTTATAGAGGCATGAGAGAGCTTTCTAGAGGAATGCCACATCCTTCAGCACTTAATCACTCCGTCATACTAAATATGTGCAGTTTATCACACTGTAAGAAAGATAGTCTCTCTGAATAAACGGTATGCAATGTGGAAAGTACTGGATGTTTCAGTGAGCCAAGAGCAAGGTTTTGACACACGAGTGGGGTTTGTGGCATAATGACAAATGCTCAGCGCTGTACTACTGCCCAGAGCTTTGTTTCCTGTGTCTACCTGCAAAGACTCAAACAGAAGACCACTTAGCAGACAGCAGACAGAAACATTTAATAACTGTTTGGTTTTCTTTGGAGGACACACTCTGACAGCAGCTGCAGTGAGCATGGAGTTGTTGATCTCCCCGAATTTAGACATTGTGGTTCATCCACGTGCTCAACGTCAACTGAAATAAATGTCAGATTAAACCAAGGTTATATATGGGTGTGAGTTAAACAATTAGTAAATTAGTGTTTTTTATTTTATTTTGTTAATTTATTGCATTGTTTAAAATTAAATGTAATTATTAAATTAGTGTATATATATATATATATATGTGTGTGTGTGTGTGTGTGTATATATATATATATATATATATACATACTCATTATATATACTATATACATACATACAGACTTGATAAAACCCAAAGCTATAGTCTAATTTCAGGAACACAAATATCAGCTAACTCAAAATTTAGCAAAAAGACTTGTGTGTTGTTGATTGTCCAAAGTTAAATTAAAATTAAACTAAACTTTAAATTGCTATAGTATATTGCTGTATGTTAAATGCTATAGACTTACATATAGACTTGATAAAACCTAAAGCACAATGTAATGACAGGACATGCAGTCAGTGTTACTGTAATTATAGTAGTGATGGGAAGAGTTTTTAGTAATGCCTGGCCTGTGTCTGAGCTTGTTCCTCCCCCCTCTCTCTGGTACAAAAGTATCAAGCAGTATTACCTAATAAGCACAAGAGTAGCTAGAACCATTTGTTTATACTTGCGGAGAAATGAGAGAGTGATTCAGAAAGATCTGAACGAGCCTCTGTCCAAACATTTAAATTTAGAATACTTGTTTTAATCAGATGGCATGTATCTGGTATGACTCAAAGATAAACATTAAAGGAGAAGAATCTAGCAATCTTCTTTTGCGCTAAATGGTACCAAGATGATGGAGAGCACAGATGTTTCCCGAAGCAATTATTTTGTTTACTGTAATAGTCCAGGCATCATGACTCAAAACAACATCCGCTTAGAAACTTTAGAAAGTAAATGAGTGCCACCTAATGGCTGATCTGATCATATCTGCACTAGACAGCTATTTTGAACATCTTGAGCAGGTATTTGAGACGTTAGTGAATAAAATACCAGACAACAAAAGTTTAGCTAAACTATAAAGAAAACAAACCACTTTTTTTCCAGCAAAAGTTTGACATTAAGTTTGACAATAATAAAGTTTTATTATTACTTTTATTTATTTATTTTTTTACAAAATGCACATTCTGCATTCAATGATTACCTTACTAATGAAAGACAGCGGTGAAAAAAATACTATTGTATAATTTTAAAAAAGTATCTGGCAAGTGATAATACATTGACAAATCTACATAATATAATGAACATCCTAGACCGCACTGTTTCTGGCTACAACATCCTCTTCCTGTCAGTCCTCATCCGGTCTTTATGACTTTACAGGCAGTGAAAAAGCGGCTTTTCATGGTTCCCCTGAAACAAACTTGCAGTCACCATTGTAATAATATCCTACAAAAATAAAGGCCTTGTTTCATTTTGATGCTTATAGAATCCTTCAAACAATGGGGTCATGTTTGACAGTTTATATTGATGAGGATCATGGGAGATGGGATTCATACTGTAGCTGAGAGAGCACATGCTTCATTTAAATGGGGATGTGGAAGGAGTCTTTGATCCACTGGTCACGGGAGTTTTGAGTGGGCTGAGGAAGTGATAACAGCGTCTCCCCACTCTCCCTTTCATCTTCATCTTCCTCCTCTTCATCTTCAGAATAACCATTTTCGGTGTTGAAGGAGCTCTCACACAAAGAGGAGGAAATGTCCTGGAAAGCTCCTTTGTATTCCTGTATGGACTCATAAACAGACCACAACTGGCACAGCAAGGACATGTCTAACTGTCGAAGTCCAACCTGCAAAAGACACAAGAACATTTAGGCTGTGGATGTTCGGATATATACTTGAATTAACATTAAAGCACAAAAAAAAAAAAACATGTTCAAACAGTTATGTTTGTGTGATAAAAATTTTACAAAAAAAATAAATACAATTTTATTTATTAAATAAATAAAACTGTCAATGAACTGTTACTGAAAATGTTAATAAAATTGTTTTAATTTATTAACCTTTTCAAAATGCAGCAAAAATGCAATTCAGACCAAAATGACTGTACAATAATGTTTTTCATACAAAATGCAATTTAAAATATTTATTTATAATATACATGCATAATATATGACTTGTTTTTCAATTTTGAATTAAGCCATTTTATTTATTATTTTTTTTTAGCTCAAAGTCAAAATGTCTAGGTGGTCTAACTGTCCACAGATTTAAAAAAAAGGGAAAAAAATTTTTTTCTCCATTATTTTCTATTCTATTATTCTTTCTTACTTTTTTTAAGTAAATTTTTTTTAAACATACGTCATTTCAAAGAGCTTTTTTTTAAATGTCATTTTTATAATTTCTGATGTTGATGTGTCATTGACCCATTAATAGTTGCCAATTTAGCACACATTCAGTGAAGGTCACACTGGCACGCGTCCTCACCATCTCTTTGCGCAGCACGGCCAGCGCTGCGTCAAGGCTCGCGGGTTTACTGCGGCCAAGACAGTCGCTCACTCTGGACTTGCTGATGTCCGCCTGGATGCGCGTCCTCTTGCTGTAGACCTTCTCAATGTCCCTCCAGGACCCTCCGCTCGAGTTTAGGATACCGCTCAGTCCTTTAGGTAACGGAGGCAAACCTTCAATAGAACAGACGCTTCCAGCCGGACAATCCGCTGGACTGGACTGAAACCCGTTCATTTCCGATTTCACCGATTTCGCTTTTAAAATAAAAACCTGGGTTTAATCTCTTCTATGCCCGGTGTTGTTATTTTGTTCATTTATTTCAAACACCATCAAAAAATAACCAACTGAGATGAAAAATACTGCCTTTCTATAAAAAAGATGGTACGGAAGGTGAGCGCGCACGAATGACCTAATACTGCAACTGTCACGTCCAAAAAGTAATTTCCGGAAAATAAACAGAAAAGTAACAATCTATGCGCGATTCCTCATATATAACCGCTGTTTGAAACTGAACTATAACTTGTAGCTCGTTTTCAACATAACAGAAAATAACTTCGCTCTGATAAACTCTTTGACAATCTTTGCTCTTAGGAGGCATTAGATTTGACGGTCTCCCTTATTTGTATTTCGTCGTAAAGCATGGCATAAATCTAACTCTGGAGATAAAAACAAATTCCTAGCCTTAGATTATAGGCAAAACAGGACAGGAAACCCTGGAGAGAAGATGAAGGCGCCCTGCTTTGTTTTCGTTTAACGTTTTCTTTTGTCTTGGAACAGCGAAACCTCGCCCACTGCATCTCTCCGCCCAGAGCGCCGTTCGGCCACAGCGAGGCGCTGTTTCTCATTTCCAGCTGCATAACCTCAATTAAAGCAACTAATGTAGCTGATCATCTTCTTCCTTTCTTTTTATGTAGTTTTTTGAGTCTCAAGGACTTTTCCAATTGCTTCACCTGAGCCTCAACTTTGCTTTGGGAGGAAAAATGAGTTTTTGCATTTAAAAATGACACAGTGATAAGGAATTGAAAAATGCAACTTCAAAAGACAATAAAATTATTTTAACTCGAGCGACACTTTTTTCTTTTTAGATATAAATTCTCAATTCTGAGAAGAAAATTCAGAATTGTGTGATATTAACTCGCACTAGCAAGAAAAAAAGTCATAATTCTGAGATAAAAAGCAATTCCCTTTTTATTTTTCATTCTGTGGCAGAAAAAAAATAATTATTGCGAGATGCAAACTCATGATTCTGACAAAAAATTCAAAATTGCAAGATATAACCAAATAATTCAGAGGGGAAAAAATGTCAGAATTGCTAGACGTAAACTCACAATTGCAAGTTTATAACTTGAAAAGTTATAAAAAACAAAGCAGCACAGTAGAATGCAAATGATTTTCAACATAAAAACATGTTCTATGTGAATGGCCCCTATTATGGCCCATCACAAAGAACACGTTTTTGCATTTACAAATGTGAGACATGGGCAGTGGAATGTGGGGGAAAAAAACACGTTTTTGCATTCCACTGCAAAAACATGGAAAAACGATGGAACACACTGAAGTGGAATGCAAAAATGCTAGACATAGGGCAGTATCATGAAAAAAAGTGCAAGGTCAAGAAATACTTTTAAGTTGAACTAAGGCATTAGTGCAATGATCGCTGGGAAAAAAATAGGAAAGCAGTGCAGTGGAATACCCCTAACTATCAAACTTATGATGCTGTTGTTACCAAAACAGCACTCACAGCACCGAAATGGATCTGTTGCTGCTTTGAAACACTTAACTTTGCCAACTGTAGTTGTTCTAACATTGTCACAAAGGATAAGTTGGTACTTTCATAAAACTTGGAGTTTTCAACCAATTATGAGTTCATAAAGAAACAGAAAGAAAGTTAAAACTTGTAATGTAACTCGAACGCAAACAAATCAGGGAGAAAGAAACAGCCTTTGCAGCTCAAGCAATGTATTTCAACACACAACACAGTCACATACTCAGCCACTTTAGAACAAACATAAACACAACCGGAACACTCCATTGAGTATGTTACTATATATATAGTAACATACTCATATGAGAGCTGCAGTTCTTTCAAACTACGCAGGGATTCGGCACAGCCTCGGATCAGACTGCAGAGCTGGATACTGGCCTCCACTGACACAGAGTGCTGGAGCTCCTGTGTGGCCCATCTGAGTTTGTGTAGCACTGCCTCCTCTGCGCTTGACAAGGCTGGGTGGTGGTGGAGGGTGTTGCCCAAGGACACTAAAGGAGGGGCAGTCTGGAGAGGAGGGTTGGCTGGTGGCAGAAAGTTGGAGCTGACGGTGGGAACAGAAAGAGGGGTGGGCTGTATGGCGGGAGGGAGACCTCTCAGTCCAGATGCGGCCCCCTCGCAGTGCTCCGGCCGGGGCTGCCCCGTGATGGAGGGAGGGGGTTCGCTGGATGAAGCTCCGTTAGATTCAGGGAGAGGCTGAGTCGCAAGCTGACGCTCTCGTACCTGTGACAAAGCTGCCTGGGCGTTTAAAGCTGAAAGAGAAATTGAACAAGTTAACAGAGATACACAAGACTGTACATTCATAAATTATTCAAAGGCTGCATTTAAACGTACCTGGGTTGTCCTTGTCAATATCGGAGTCCAGCTCTTGACAAGCAACACAGTAATTTTTCTTCTGCTTATCTTGCAGCAGAATTGTCTGCAAATATACAGGACAATTCATTGCATTCCTTAACTTAAATAATATGAATTAAATACTAATCTTTGTAATTCTAGTGGGGTCCAAAAAACTGAAAATGCTTTTTTTTTTTTGCTTTTTTCCTTTAGAAATTATAATTTATGCATAACAATTTTATTGAAAAGATCACCTAATTATTACAAACAAATGTGAAAGTTAAAATGTGTTTATTTCCAGGTTTAAATCCCAGATTTGCTTCTTTTCTTTTTTTTTGTTTCCTTTTCTTTTTTAATTTGTATTGGCAGATACTTAAATGTTGATTCTTACAACATAAGTCTCACTAATTATATAAATGTTACTTTAAAAATTCAAACAGAATTTTAACCTGTAGCAGAGCAGATCTCAAAATGAATATTAATCTGTATTTTATATTGTTTATTATAATGCTTTGATGCTTAAATTAATACATGCGTGTATAAATATGTGTGTGTGTAGCCTATATGTATTTGGAAATGTACTTTATTTCAGCAGCCATTACCCCAGTCTTCAATGTCACATGATCATTAAGAAATTATTCTAATATGGTGCTCAAATTTATTCATATCTTATAATCAGTGTTGAAAACAATTGTGCTGCTTAATATTTTTGTTGAAACTGACTTTTTCAGGATTCTTTGATGAATAGAAAGTTCAAAAGAACAGCAAGTGAAAAAGACAGTTTAATGCATCCTTGGGGGCAGGGGCGTAGATTACTCGGGGGGACGCGGGGGACGTGTCCCCCCAACTTTTAATATCACGTAAATTCGTCCCTCGCACTTTTTCGGGCAAGTGTGTTCGCATAGAGGTTTTCAAGAGTCGGTGTAAATAAATATAGATTTAAATTCAACGAGACAGGATAGTCGGTGCATGATCTGATGTTTTATTCGGACCCAGAATAAGCCGAGATGAACATCGCGGAGAATAAGGCGAGATGAACATCGCTGAGCGCTAAACATTCCGTGCAGTGTATGTTTCATTCATACTCGAAGCCCGGAGGGCGCTCTCGCGCAGAAAGTCATACGAGGAAATGGACAAAAGCGTCCAGCTATCGCTGTATGAAAACAGTTGTTTTCAGAAAAACGGAAACATGAAGACATTAAATATACGATTGCGGCAATATGGTTTGTCAAGTCATCTCCAGGTTATATATATATAACATTTCTGTCCCCCTCACTTCTGATATGATGGCTACGCCCCTGCTTGGGGGTAAAAAACAAAAAAAACAAAACAACTATTACCTTTTGAATGATAGAGTATATATATCCATCTATCGTTATTGGTCAGAATTGTAATAATGGGGCATATCCACAGACTGTCAATATTGTACCAAACTGTATATTTAGTTATTATTACAATTTACTGAAAGGCTCTTGCATGTATTTTCACTAATAAATCACTCATTTTCTGAAGTCACAGATGAATGAATGTGCTTTTCCCTCACCCCACACAGCTCACAGCACTCCCCCAGCATCTTGTACCCCTTCAGCAGATAGCCTCCCATCAGCTTGCTGATCTTGTCCTGTCGCTCCCGTCGAGCCTGAATCACCTTCATCTCGGCCTCGGAGGGAGGCTCCCATTCAAAGTCCTCATCATCTAGATTCATCAGAGCACACAGATTCCTCGTGTGTCCGGGTCATGATGTATACGGATCAGAAACAACCAGCTAGCGTCTGTGTACACGGAGCTTTCAGACAGTTATACCAATTCAGGTTGTCACTAATAGTCTGTTATGCTAAAACCATTTTGAAGATCTAGATATTATGAGTGACAAAAAAGCACACCCATACAGCCAGCTGAAGCGCTAACCTGCTAGCGTCAAGATGTTATTTTAGCGCGGCTGCACATGCACTACTTTAGCAAGACGGAAGTAAGTCAAGTAAATAAAGATTATTGAAAGATAAAAATAGGGAACTCAATAGCAGAATAAGTAGTCTATTCACATTTTACCTGCGTTTAGTGCCATGCTTTCCTCCTCCTCAGCCGCCTCTCAACACAGATAATTCTTCCTGCTCGAAACTTCTGCGGTGAAATGTATAAAGTGCTGCGGAAATGGACTAGCGCCATCTAGCGAGCTGAATGTAGGACCTGCAGTTTTGTTTGCACTTTTATCGAATATGACATAATTAACTAAAACTAAAACCATAAAAAATTCCGTACTTGAAATAAAATTATATATATAACATTTATTGTATAACATTTTCATTTAGTTTAACTTTATGTACTAACATAACTAAAACTGAAATATAAACATCTTTAAAAAAACAAAAACAAACTAATATACATGAGAAAATCACGCAACAAAATTAGCTACTATTTTTTAAACTACATTTAAAATAACAATGGAAAATAGAAAAATAAAAACAAATTTAAAAATATGATACTAAAATAACACTGTCATGACCATACTGAAATTTATATTTTTGGATTTTTTTTCATATTCACTGATAATATGCTGAATATACATATTTTTAAATTAATGAATTAAATGAACTTATTAAATATATTTCTGTTACAAATACATTAAATGTAAAAAAACCCCGTTATGTTAAAAATGTAAATTTTTTGCCTTTCATTTAATCTTTATTATAATCTTATCATCATCGAATCTGATGGTTCTATAATAAAGACATATTACATTTCAAACAACATGAAAACAGAACTACAATGTAAGTAATTGCATTTACACAAACACACAAAAGATTTTATGATGTTATCACACCAACACTAGAATCAAATCAAGTCTGCTCATAATAGGCTCCGTTGAGTGTCACTACAGCTGGTTTGGGTTTTGCTCTTACAATCCCAGCAGTGTCCATTGCAGCCTCCTCTCCAACTATACTGTCCTCTCGCCAGTTTCCACGCCACAGTTTGCTGAGCCAGCGCAAAGTGCTCTCGTCCCAGTTTTCTGGAAGCTGCAGCATGAGATACCCTGCTGAGATGATGCCGGCTGCCGCCGCTCGCACATGGCTCATTTGCAGAGTTTCAGTCACAAATGTATCTACAGCTTATGAGTGAGAAAGAGACAGCAATAGACTTAACAATGAGAAAAAATTCTCAAGGTGCAAAAAAAGCAAAAATTAAATACTACACATCAGATTAATCACTTTTACACATCCAGGCCTATAGAGTGCTACAGAGATTACATGCTTTTGTAGGCCAGAACTTCTTAAAGTCAGTGGGTTTCTTGAATTGTTTTTTTTTTTTTTCATTCTATGACATAAAATACGTTAGTAATAAGCCCTTGTGATTTTTCAAATCAAGTCAGTCAAGTCACCTTTATTTCAGGAAAATAGCAGAATAAATTATGGAAAGTCAACCATGGAGACAGTTCAGATTCTGCTGTGAAGCAGTCAGTAGTGTCAATATATAGCTCAAGTCAGTTCAGTGTTGGTTCAGTTCAGTCAGGGCTGCATGATTCTTACAAGTATGTTAATCGTGATCACCTATTTCTGCTTCTCTAGATTTATTAAGAATAATCGTCTGCGATATTTGCCTGCTGGTTATTTTTCCTGAAAATGTTTTATTCTATTTTGGCATTTGCGTTATCTTGCATTGGTAACAAGCCTCCACATGCTTTCATGGTTGCAGTTGCCAGATTTTGAGAGTTTAAATTCCCCAATCAGAGCTTTATTTGTTTTGAAAAGGTGGTTATTAACATGTGGCTCAAAAATAAGTAACGAACCCGCACACTATCAATACTTGCTAATTCTTAAACTTTATTAAACGCAACGTTTCGGTCCACTGACCTTCATCAGGCAAATGTATAGAATTAAAAACAAGACATAATTATATACTTTCACTATAATTAACATAGTATAATTAACAATCACATGTGGCTAAAAGGGACTGCAAAGTTTGCCTGGGACGTTAAACATCATCACACCAAACAGGAAAACTCATGTACTCACTAGTCAACTTCTACAGCCTCTTTATGTTTATACTTGCACTCTTGCAAACTATTCTAACTCAAACTTTCAGGGAATTTTAAAAAAAATACAGTCTGAAAGGGTTGTTAAAGTCATGCAACCATGATGTAGTTAATTGATCATTTTAATGTACATTTAGCTTTTTATTTCTGCCGATCATTCAGGTTTCAAAATTCATAAAAGTTGTGTTCATGTGTGAAGTTTAACATGATGAATTAAACTTGTAAGAATCCTAAACTTTTTTTTGGTCACAGAGCTTATTTTCTGCAATAATCCAAAAGTAAAAATCCTACTGGGTTTTTGTCAAGGGAACCAGGGAGATGCTAACACCCTGGTTGGCCTACAAAAATACATCATCACTGCAGCGCTCTATTTCACATCTCTGTGAGCAGTCGGCATTGTGTATAGCCACTTCTAAATCCCCTCTGATGCACATCATTCAGTTGTCCTGCATTAGCCAAAATCATGAGAGTCCAGAACGTGAGTAGCTAATCCAATCGCATGTGAATAAATGCAAATATTCCCTAAAAACACCCAGTAAAGAAGTGATGCGGTCAGGACCGAGGTGTAAATGCTCTCATGCAGTGTGTTTCATTCATACTCAGAAAGTCCAAAACAGCCTCATAGAAGTAATAACCTATGATGTGCCAGGAAATCCCTAATATGGATAAAGGCATCCAGCTATTGTAGCCAACGCAATCTCTGCTGTAGCTAAGCTGAATAAAAAGAAACGTTTTGACTGATGAAACATAAAGACAATAAACACACGAATGCGACAATATATAGTTTATGTGTGTTTTTCAAGGAATCTCCAGGTAATAAAAAAGCATCTAAATAATGCAGTGCTATTTGACATAGCATTTATTACAGTTAGCTATAGAAACTATTAAATATATGAAATATAAAATATAACAATGGAAAAGTGTTTGTATATAAACAAATCATAAAATTAACATTAGGAAAATATAGAAAAAATATTATAGAACACAAATTATTGGTTATTGTCCAGCAGTGTATTTGATTTCTCAACCAATTAAAAGTAAGAGATAGGATAATAATAATAATAATAATAATAATAATAAAACCTGTCAATTAGACCAGAAAAAAAAGGTATTATTATATTTGACATTTCTGTCCCTCTCACTTCTGAAATGATGGCCACGCCCATGTGTCAGGGCTCGAAATTACCATTTTGCCCATCACTATGTCATGGGAGAAACAGTCAGTCACACGCTGGAGCAGAGCTGCACAATTCTGGATAAATTGAGAATCAAATTTTTTTTTTTTCAAATATAGATCATGATTCTCCCACTATTCTGAACAGACCACTAAAGAAAATAGCATGTAATTTACTAGAGGCTCTGACAAAATGTTAATTGCTGAAGTCTACTTATTTATTTATTTTATTTTTTTTGAATTATTTATTGCACCTCTTCTGTGGCTAATATTAATTTCATAATGATCCTTACTCCGTGAAGTCAAGCAGCAGAAGTTAAGTGACAGTGTGCAAATACTACTGGCCCATTTTGGGGTTAACTAAATATACAAGACTAGTTTTACATGTCACTGTGTATAACACATGGTGTTCATTCTTTGCTGGGCTGCTTAAACAAATTGGGGGCATAAATTAAGAGTATACTGACTTCTCAATGCACCACTACACCACTGTCTGTGAGGCTTCAGGTCTATTTGACAACTTATTTATAATCAAATTCATACCTGCACTCGCTGGGATGGTCAAGAGAATTCCCAGTGAAATTAAACTGGGGTACGTAAATATTCCTCCCAGGTTTACCAGCACATTGAAAACTTAGGAGAAACAGGACAAAAATTAAATAAAAGTTACTTCAGATAAAGGCAAATAAAATTCTGACCTATTATATTTTTTCCATGGAATATTTATAATATTAATAATAATAACATTGAGTGGAATCATTATTACATAATGCATAGTGGAAAACAAATAATAAATTACCAAGCAGCAGAGAAGCCATGACACAAAGTTTATCCCAGGGGATGTGCTGAGAGGGAGGCCAGTATTCCACATGTGTGAAATAAAGCAATACACACACCCAGGAGTGGAGGATAAAGCTACACAGACCCACACAGGACAGCATCACACTGGCAGGGCCTGGCTGGACATTTCCTGCATGTTTTCTGAAAAGTACCTGAGACATAAAACTATAAACAACTACTGCAGTAAAAATGCAGAATATTACGTTTGTATCAGATGTTTACACATGTACAGGTTTAAAGAAAACCTTAACCTTATACAGTCTTTTCTGGAGGTTTGTAGTGGTTTAGTAGACACACACATTTTAAGCAAAAATAATTGTTTTGATTGTGAATGACTGAGTTGATAACAAATTGGTTAAACAGTTATAGTAACTGTATAACTAGACAAGGTCACTGAATGAATCACTGTACCATTCTGAATGAATCTTTTTAGTGAACACTGGGATGAATTCAAATCCCTACCACTAGTGCTAACCTTGAATAAAGCAGAAGCTGAAGCTGAACCAACTCCTAGTGCTACTCCTGTGATTGAGTCGCTATGAAAACCATCACCATAGGCCAACATAACAATGCCAGTGATGGACAGGATGGCAGCCACTATCTAAATAGAGAACAGACAAAAATTGGCGAAAAAACAAGCAATTATCAAATCACTCACACAACACTAGATATCCTATTTGATTGCTTACCCTGACACCCATGAAACGGTCCTTGAGTCCAATCCATGAAAGGAGGAAAATAAATGCCTGGCTGCAGCAGAGGATGGCACTTACGTCCACTTTGGAGATGCGGCAAAGCGCCAACAAATACAAATAAGCAGATAAACTCCATAGCACAGAGAATGGAGCGGCTCCTTTCAAAACAACCCTTACAGTCAACTCTTCACCCAGGAACCGACTGCACTTTCTGCAAGGATAAAATTATATACAGCATGGCACATCCAAATGCTATTAAGTTTCAAATAATACTGACCCTTAAGATAATTCTATCACATAATTCTTTAAGTAATAAAATAGGGTAGACTGGGCTGGGGTAAGTTGTCACAAGTAGGTTTAGAGTAAAAAGTCCAATAACACAAAGATGTCTTTTCTCTATCAGAGGTAAAGATGAATGCATGCAGCTTTAGTAGGCTGCGCTTTATAAATCAAAAACTCTACACCCCATGTGTAAAAATACAGCTTAGTCAGGACTCGTGTACAATTTATAATAAAGCTGCAGCCAACCTCAACTGATATTGCTGAAGGTTTCGCTGTTAGTGTCAGTGATGACTTTGCACTGATAATGGGCTGCTGGCCAGGAATTGATTCATTAATGAAAAGTTGTCATTTGTTTAGATGTACTAGAAGCCGAGAGGATTAGAGACTGAAAGCAGCTTGTACTAAGCAGCTTAAAATAAAATAAGAATTATATACAATAATGATTATTCATATTTAACTTGCTTTAATTGCATCAGCACTTTAGAAAATTAATATTGCATGAAAGATGTGCAGCTCAGGGTTTGGAATGCAAAACATGCATCCTAACAACATGAGCAAGTCATATCATATACACTCTGGGTTCCCTAAAGAAGTGATCAGTTCTTAAAAGAAACATTTTTTTTCTTAGAGTGAAGAACATTTTAATAATCGGTAGAATCTTTTTATGCTTTAAAGAACCTTTTATGCAATGGAAAGTTTCCGAGGTTTGCCATGGAACCATCAAAATTCATTCAAAATGTTTTCTTCTAACCTGAACTCGGTAGCTGGCAACTGCTTCTGTTTCTCTGTGAGAAGATGACACAGATAGTAGAGCGGAAAAAAGAGAATGTTCCAGGTATTACAAAACCAAATGATGAAGAACGGGGCAGGATGTCTTATCAGAGTCTCTTTAGCGCTATTAGTACCCCAAGCCCAGGAAACAGCTACACAAGCCCCTAAAATGAGCCCAGATGTCACCTTCTGTACAGCTCGGAATGGACATCGAGCGCAGCAATGTTTAGACGGTCTTTCTGCATCGGATTCATCCTGAACTAAAGTCTGCTCCTGAGGATCCTTCTCACTTGCTAAGAAGAACAAAGACAAGACATTTAAAGAATTACAAATGCCACTCCTTCATATACTTCTAAAAGAACAGATTTCCATATCAAGAAGAAAGCTCCAATAGACTATATGAAGAGCTGAAAAACATTACCTGGTGTGGGCAGGTGAAGTGTGACAGGTTGGGGTCCAGAGGAAGGAGATATCTTGGCTGAGAGTTTGTTCATTGCTCGTTGTGCTCTCTTAAAAAAAACCTCTAACTCTCGGATCAGGGTTTTGAGCCACTGTCTGTGAGCTCGGACTCTCATACCAGTAATATGCTTTAAGTAAACACACATGCTAAGTGATCCAACTGTGATTAAATGTCTCAGGTTTAACAGCTTATAGTCTCACTTGCTAAATGCTTTTAGAAATATATAGAAAACAGTTCATTAAAACAAAATTTAAGCAAGTGAAGTGAGGTATTGCATCGATAGTTTAGCATAATAATGATACATTTATTAATACTGCACTTAAAAAATGAAAATGTCTAAATTAACTGTATTTTTTTCAAATTATTATGATATTTAACTCTGCTGAATCAATTTAGAAACATTCATTTATACCAACAAAGTGTTAAATCAGACAGAAATAGCTCTTTAAGGTAACAATTGCACTTTTTAGTTTGTAAATATGATGGTATGAATATCTATACCCATAATTAACTTTACATTGACATCTGAACTAGTTATTAATTCAGATTTTGACAGATCATCAACACTGGATTAAATCAATGAGGGTGCTTCTTAAATTAGTGAGGGTGCTCTCTCTCTCTCTCGAATATATTTGTGCCGTCCATTGCTATGGCGCAAGACGCAAGAGCATTCCCTTTATAATCACTAAAAGCTGTCACTCATCTTAGTTCATAGCGATCTCACAAGTTTTCAAGTTACCTTATAATCAATGAAGTTCTCAACGCTGCACAATGAATCTCTTATTTACATCGTGTCTACACTTTGTTATAATGAGATGATTCGTGCTGAAAAACAACACCTGAACAAAAACAGCGGCGATTTAAGCGGTGAGTGGATTCTAATTTAAACGCCTGTGATTGGCTGTTGGGTTCAAGAAATCAACAGATATGTCTGTGATTGGCTACATTGCTCAACGCTGCAAAATATGTTGAAATAGAAACCGATCTCCAGAGTGCAAACGGTAAACTACTGGATAGTTTGCGAAATCTGCAATGAAATGCCATTATTACAGCATTAACTGAGGGTGCTATTGATTTCGTTTGAGCACCCCCGTAAAACCGGGCCTGACTGGACCGTTCAAAATACTGATGAGATGGATGTAATTAGAACCTAATTAAGGCAAGAGATCTGGGTTGTAATCTCCAGTCTCTAAACTACTGTAGTTGTAGATGCACAAACCTAACCTACTCTAGCTACAATGTTATTTTTCTTTATGAAAAAGTGTTGTCATTTTTTTAAGTCATTAAGAGTAGATATTCATATAGTTCTCTGTGACTGCATTGGGAACTATTGGCCAGGGGAAAAAAGAGATATAGCTTATTTAACTTACAATGATCTTTTGTGACAACATGCCCCAGTAGCTGGGCTCTGATCAACAAATAGTGTCTGAAAATCATCGAACAACAGCAATTTGTTGAAATTGCTTCAGTCATTTTGTCAGTTCTCTAAAGTTTAAACTATATTCATGTTTTATAAGTTATAGTAATTAATATAAAAACAATATCAATGAAGGTTTTAAAGGTATTTTATTTGGTTTTATGAGTCAAAAATTCCACACTTGACAAAACAAACATTACACAAAATCACATGAGTTGCTGTGATTTAAATGTGCCAGTTTAAATGACTCTAGACTCTAGACAAGACAAGTTAACACAAGCATACATAATGATATGATCAAACTCCATACATTGAAATGCATTGCTCAGACACACTTTGTAACCTATGGGTTAATTTATAGGTAAGATGACGACCATTAGGGAGCACTTTCACAAAGAAGAGGCATGTTATTCCTGGACTGAGAACCTCAAGGCAACCATTCACCCCACACTTATGTATTCAAGTTGGATTTATGCTTTAAACTGTCAGTTTATTACCATCAGTATGACCTAGTGACTTTGCTAAGTGATATTGCTGTGGTTCCTTTGCTGTGAGGTACTCCTGGCATTGTCTGAAATGCCGCCTTTGCTTAATGGGGAGCCGGAGTAAGGGTCTCACTGTGAAAGTGCTGAGGGAATAGAGGATAACATCTGTCCTGTGGAATCTGATATGGGGAATTCAGTCTGTTATTATCAGAGAGGGAGACACAAAGAAAGGGAGTGAGATAATTATGGCGATAAACATTGGTAAACAACAATTTGGACATCAGTTTCTTAAAGGGTCCAGCCCGGGTCGTCACATGTGGTTGCCGCAAGCCCTCCGGCCGCTCCTTCGTAGAATCCGCCAGCCGCGCCGTTCTCAAGCCCGCTGGCCATTCCTCATTTCAGAAAGGCGGGGCATAGAGGAGAAACAATAATGTACAGTATGTGGAAAATAATGTGTTTTTTGAACCTTAAACCACATAAACACATTTCATTACACCAAATACACAAAATAATGTTCTTTTTAGCAACATCTTATGACCCCTTTAAAAACTTGCCATGGATATAATGATGAGAAAAGAGGGTGTTTTTTTTACCTTTGGGTTTAGAGTGCATCAGGGTCAGAGGCAGCTCTACTGTCACATCACTGTATGGAGGAAACAAAAGGTTAGATAAAAGGCCATTTCTGATTTCCCATAATGCGTTTCAGCTGCATTTCATTTTTGATTTACCTTGCTGTCAAGCCTCCCAGCAGACTGAAAAAAGAGAGAAATAAACGTATAAATAAAACAGTACTAATAATTATAATAGTAATGATACTATATTTATAACTGTCATTTAGATATGAACAATTGTTTAGCACAAACTGGACGAATTTCTCAAAGAAAGAACTCCTTACCCTCCTCCTGATACCATGAGGTTAACCTTGATCTTGTAGGACACCAGGATTCCCAGCATCTCCTTATCCATACCGCTCCTAATTCTGAAGGAAAGAGAGAAAAGTAAATGAGTAATTAGCAACTGTTAATGCATTTATGTATGAACTCAGGTCAGATTAGAGGTGATAGATACTAAAGAATTCACAGTACAGTTCCGAAGCAAATGTGTTGTAAAAACTTTATTATAAGCAAGGTTACTTCATTCTGTGGGAGTGCTGTGAAACTCTTTATAAAAGTTCGTAAAGCTGAAACAAACGCTCACATAGTGGTTGAGGCCAAATTGGTGTCTTCGTCTTTAAGCCTGCCGTCCAGCGCCAGGCCACGTTTCTCCTTGTTGTTTGTCAGCAGAGGAGTGATTGGGAGGGTTTTATCAAAAGTTGCATTTCCTTCTACAGTTTCCCTGCAGAGAGCATTTGAATCACGTAGTTTAGAGAACTTAAGACAGATCACTGAAGAGATCTTCACTATGACTGGAATACAAGCATATGTCACTGCCGAAGAAAATAACACTCACCCAAACTCTTCACACAGCACATTCTTGGTGTATTTGTCGGCTGAATAGAGAACGACGTCTGTGGTTTGGTCAACTATGAGGATAATTGATTTAAATACACAGTTATATTTATTATACTGCCTGCTGGAATACTCAATTCTGATTGGTCAATGACGGCATTCTGTGGCTAATTTTTTTTCTATAAATTATAATGACTACTAAAATGTATAATTAACTGTTGTCCCTGGCACCTGATTTCCCACATAAATCTACTAATTTTATTTTTTATTGTACCACTCCATGGTCTAATTCTTTTCACATTTTTAATAACTTAAATCATTTCATGTCCATTTATTGACTTATTTGGAAGTAGTCATGTAATTAGTTGGATAATAAACAGTCAACCAGTTAGCAATAAGCTACATTATTTTATATACTGTATATACAACTTGTGAATTATTTGAAATTTCTTTTATCTCACCTGTAACTTTGATTTTTTTTACAACTTTGTTGGTCTCGTTCTTGATCTTAATGGTGACGGGGATGGGATCACCATGGTAGTAGATCTGTCATCAAGAGGAAAAAGACACATGAGTTTCTTCTTGATTTGGTAAGTCTGCAGTGCATCAGAGGTTACATACTTCCTTGTCCAGAGAGGCTTCCAGAAAAACAGGCTTATCAGACATCATAAAGCTCTTGCAGAGCTCAGCTTTCTGTCCAGATCCTGTGTTATCAGGAGCAAACTGGATTTTACGAATGACAAGACGGCAGGTGTCCCTTGTAGAGGGAGAGGACAGAAAAATGGTTAGTAAAGTTCAGTGAATTAACAGTGTTTTAACATGGATTGAATGTGCAAAATCACCAACAACAAGCTCACTTCTTGTCGATCTTCTCATCGGGGTCATCAGCCGATTTGGCCAAGTAGGCCTTGACCTCAAAGTCAACACCGCAAGCCTGCAAGAAGAACAAAGCCATGAGCAAGTCCATTCAGCGCATTTCTATTTGTATCTCATTCAGTTTTTGCATCTCACCTTTCCTTTGTCATCTGGGCCAGGCTGAAGTGTAACAGAGCAGGGGAGGTTGATAGGTATCTGAAAGACAGTAATTTCAATTTAAGTCCTTTCAGTTCTATGCAGATTACTCTGTGACAGATAACAAATAATAAGTAACAAATAAATAGTATAATAAAAAGTAACAAACAATTAAAAAGTGGCAAAAAATAGGGTGTTGAAGGGGTGTTCAAAAATATCAGTCCTAATCATTACCCTGTGTATTTTTAGTGTCTGATTCACAGTGTAAAATAAATATTCTGTTGCCGGTACTTGCAGATGCCTTACATTAAAAGTGAAGGCATGGCCCTGCTCTCCAGCTTTCTTTAGGAGAGTGTCATGCATCTCTGTCAGGGTGGGTTTGTGGCCACCATCAGGATATAGCTGTATGTGCTGAATCCAGATGTCTTTTCTGAAGGAAAGCCCAATCACATCCAGGTCTTCACGACCATAGCGGAAAGCACAGGCCAGCTGAATCCAAACTGCATGAAGCAAGACACTGGTCAAACATTTTTTTTTTTTTTTTACATGAATCCAACTGTATCTTTTAATCACAGGCTTTTTTTGTAAAATGATTAAATAAACAACTAAATAAATACATTTCTTTATGTACTTTTATCAATAAATATTGTTCTGTTTTAATAAGACACATAAATACCGACATTACCTTTTCTGTCTCCAAGATCTGCAGGGTCGATTTTCAGTACACCCTCTGTTTAAAATAAGAAACAATTCAAATTTAGTTGTTGGATATTACCTGTTGTCTGTGTTTCAGTAATAAACGCAGACAGTTTCTCACCAACAGGGTCAACTGAGTCAACATGGTCAACATAGTCTCTCTTCCCCAGGTAGAGAGTGAACTGAAACACAAACAGTGCATTACACACGTTTTGTCAGATAATGTAATATGAAAATTCAAGATGCATCAGCATACTGAGGAACTGACAAAACAGAAAGAGTTCAGTCATACCTGGCCATTTCCACTGGTCTTTTTGAAAACTCTTTTTGAGCACACACACACACACACACACACACAGACACACACACACACACAAATAATAATAATAATAAATAAAAGAAAAATGGGAAAAAGAAACAGAAAGAAAGAGTTTTTGGAATATGGGTTGTGGTGTAGTGAATACTGATAAAACAAGATAAAGAATTTAGTTAGTGTTACAAAAGGGTGGGCTCCAAAGAGGAGTGAGCTGGGGTCACTTGTCCTATTAGGCCTATACCTCGGTATTAACCTTTTCAGCCACCTCTATCTGAGCAACGTATTTGTGTTTGCAGGTTTGACCTTCTTATCCTGAGCATTTATCGAGCTGTTAAAGCTTAGTATTTTAAGACACTTCAAAGCCAAGTCCTGGACTACCCTGTACTAATCCAGGCTCCATGAATGGAGACAGCTTGTGTTTACTCCAAAGGGGATGCCTGGTAATTGATTGTGACTACCAGCTTATGACACGTTTATTCTGGACTCCAGTGAAGATTCCCACTTGATGAACTATTCTAAACTTACAACAACATCCTCACAGACACATGTAAATGTGCTGCTTCCTATTCTATCCTGTCCTATCCTACCCTACTTAGATATGCTATATTAATATATTTATTAATTTATGATCTCTCAAATGATTCAAAACATTAACAATGCTTGCAGTTTGCCCTAAGTTTAGAAAAAAACAATTTGGCAGCTGTTTTCTGTATGAGAACAGTATACATTTTCAAAGGTGAGAGCAAAAAGGAAAGAAAACTTACTTGTCTGCCATCGTACAAGGATTTTCCTGAAATAAATGAAAAAGAGAATATTATGAACAGTAAAAAATTCAGATGTTATTAAAAACAACAGGCCTGTTGTCAAGGTGACAAGACTGTGAGTGTGTCAGTGTTATTATAGTTAACACTGAAAGCATAAAAACTTCTGTTATTTGATATTAAATAAACTTTAACAGAAATTAAATATATAACAAATTTGTACTTATTTTATTTCAGCTAGTTGCCAAGGCAACACTTCTCACTTTCTCATTTGTAAACAACAACAACAACAAAATAACAAAAACTTTAACTAAAATGAAAAAGAAAACAGAAAATATCAATATTAATAAATACAAATAAAATTTATAATAGCACCTCAGTGATACTAAAATCACATTGTGTGCGTCTGTCCCTACTCTTTATGTCCCTACACTATGTGTGTATAAAAAGCCATGATGTGTGTTTGTGTGTGTGAATGTAGTGATAATCTCATCCAATGCGATTACAGCATCACTCTTATTTTTCTCGAAGATAAATCTAAGATAAGCCTGTACGGCATTGCTCATCCAGGGAACTCAGATGCTTTGCCGTAAACCTCTCTAAATGTGCAAAGTTAGGCTTTCAGGTTATTTTTACATGCAAATCACACGGAATATATTCAGACAAAAACTAACATAAAAATAAATCAGAACTGTTGTGTGCACAATTTACATTTCAAAAAGGATCAAAATAAAAAAGAGGCACTAAGAGGTTGTCAATTACTTTGTGCATCTTATATAGGCTTTTATAAACGCATTAAGCAGGAAAAGAACCATGTGGAAACCTGTCAAAAGGTTTAGAGAATTTTTCCCCTTTTGTTTTGTTTCTCAAGACTCTTTTCACTTTAATCTAATGTGATTCTTTTAACTGTAAAGCACATGTTCAGATACACAGCATGAGGTTGTTAACACACTGCTGCTCATCCCTGTCCAAAATCTATTTTGCTAAATTGAGCGGCTCTTCACAGGAAGATAATCTGAATGCAATCAAATATTGGTTGCACATGTAGGCTAAATGATTATTCACTGGGCCCTGACGATAATCCAGGAAAGATGTAGGCCTAATTGTAATGAATGAAGTCAATACAATACTGTATTGAATACTGTATTGTTACTGAACCAATGCAAGTTCTTACCTTTGCACTGGTAGGGCAATAGGGTGATCTGCTTCCTCTCTCTGGTAATCCACAGCCTGTCTGGTGAAGTCAGAAAGTGCAGATGACAGTCAGAGGAGCAGGGTTTTATACTCGGACCTTTACTCTTCTGGCTTGGGCTGCTCTGTTGTAGAAGCTGCTGTCTTTCTGTCAATCCAATTAAACACTTAACCTGCTATCTGGGGCTACAACATGTATATAAATAAAAATTGGGAATTAAACCAAAGATCTACAGGGAAATTGCAATGGTTTAGTGTAAAATGTATGACGTTTCTATCCCTGGAAAATGAACTCAATGTTATAATGACAGAGTAATGTCTTGGAACAAGATTATGTATCTCAATGTAGTCCAGTTTAGAATTGAATTGACTTGAATTGAACCAATAAGTCCTCTTTTTTTTTTTACTTGCCACAAATGTATTTTAGGTTCTAAATCAAAATTATTTGTCATACCGCTTGTTACAACAAACGATAAGCTCATTCCATATTTTAAAGAAGGTACAGTGTGATACATTGACGTGTTGAACAATTTAACAGAAGTGCATGACGCATATAAATACATTTTGGTAAAATGCATATATATTTTTTATATAACATAACAATAAAAATCTAATTAATTAATTACATTTTTATATTTAATATACTGCAATTAGTCTTTATAGTCTAAAGACGTGGTATTTTGTGTGGAATAAAAATCCGAATAATAAATGTCAGCAGAATAATTATGTCAGCAAACTGTTAAATTCATGTGTCTGTGTTAATCAGTTAAATAAATAAAAAACTGTAGTAAAGGAGGTGAGAACCTCAAATTTGATCCTGTTGATCTTGCATTCCATCATTACCTAACTGAGCCACTTAAAATGCCAATCTTTTTCTTTAACATGCCCTCAGAAAATGTAAATAAATATTAATAAAATATCCCAACACAAAGTGAAATGGCTGGTCTGCAGTTGAAACGTGAGCAGGACACTACAACTTCAAAACAACCGTGAGTGATGTCATGGCTAAACATAGACCATTCACCCTGTACAGCACCTTAATATAGCACTGTACATATTGTTTGTACACAACTGTAGTTATAAAACAGTGTGTATATATTGTAGGATTTCCATTATTAATCATTTATTTGTTCTTTTTCTCACAAACAAGATTGTACCTTAATGTACACTTCATTAAGGAAACCCAAAAAGAAAGATAACGTAGGGATAAAGTGGGAGTCTCGCTGCACCAGATGGCCAACAGGTTTGGAAACCCAGTGACCCCTGAGCACTTTTCTGAAGACTTTGACTTATATGAAAGGTTTGTGTGTTGAGTGTTGGTCATTGAATTGTTTTATTTATTGTTTTAATTATAAAAACACTTGCTTTTCATTATACACGTATAGTCTTGATTTTAAATTACAGCTATTTTCTTATTATTTAACATATACCCCTAAAGAAAAATATGTAATTAATCAAATTGAGTTGTTAATTTCTAAAGTTTATTCATATGCCAATTATTTATTTATTAATGTATTTTTTAACATACCTGTGGCAAAATGAGTAGCGAATAGTTAATGGCAAATGTAATTATATCCCCACATATTAAAGGTGCTTCCTTGCACAAAAGGTGTATGTGAGCATGTTATGTTTGCCCAGCACAGGTAAATCTCTTAGCGTCAGTCAGTGTTCACTGAGATGGCCTTTACTTCCATCTGTTCCCTCCTATCAGGAACTGGCAGTCCAATGACATCATGTTTATCTAAAGGCTCTCCACCAATCCCAGGAGATCATGCACACAGGTGGCGTGTGTCTCACTGGTGCAAGAATTGGCACCCTAAGGATATTTCTTGAGAGTAATCCACTTATTGCTAAGAATTCACTTTAATAGCTACAGTCGAGTCAAAACATTACATTAAGAACATATGTCTTTATTTTTAGGACATAATAAATGCAGAACGAATTATCGAAGCATTCTCTAAAAAGTGTGAGACATTAATTGATTTAATTAAAGTGAGTTAAAGCTGTTACACAAACCTTTCTGTAATTATTGATGTAACTGAAGAACAAAATCAACACAAAATTACACATTTAAGATAATTAATTACACAAGATACGTTGTGGAGGTTGATAATAACAAGTAATTTGGAAAATAGTAAAAAATAAAATAAAATAAGTCAGTAAGACCTTAGTCTTTCACTTCTAATATCTAAAGTCCATTTTTAGTTCAAAGTGTGAAGATTTAGGATTTAATCCAAAGGTAATTACAGAAGAGCTCATGTGCGTCTGTAATTACACTTTAGGGAGGGAGTGGGCGGGCTTGTTGAGAAAGAGGTAAAGCCCAGGTAACAAAGAGTCAAAGACTGTAGTGCACATATAAACACAGAATTACTTATTTCTAAACAACTCCTAAA
The DNA here is from genome assembly GCF_001515625.1 of Sinocyclocheilus rhinocerous. NCBI lineage: Eukaryota > Metazoa > Chordata > Actinopteri > Cypriniformes > Cyprinidae > Sinocyclocheilus > Sinocyclocheilus rhinocerous. The sequence continues at coordinate 1,417,807 of NW_015655597.1, read as the reverse complement.
TGAATAATCACCTAAAACATTTTAGAATTATTCAGAAAAAGAAGTGAAGTCATATTTCACTTCTTGTATCTATCATATACAGGACTGTTGAATATTTTTAAACTAAAGTTTTCTGACTCAACCAGCAACAGACACGTATAATGTAGCAAGAATTATGTAGCAGATTTGTTTTTGAAACATTTTTGAACTTTGAGTAATTCATGATTCAAAATTATGTTAATGAATGACTTGGTTAAAATAAGTCTACCTCACATCTCCTAAATATATGCAAAGTTAGACATCCTCCCTAGATGGCATCTGTATCATCAGCATTCACATTAGCCCAACTTCCATATAAAAGTAATTTTTGTCTGGTTTGACTGGACTGATTGACTTCCAGTTTGGTTCTGGTGCTGTGGACCCATAGCTGGCACAGATTGCTTCAGAGTTTAATCTCTCTTAATCTGTCTACACTCCAACTTGGTCCGTAATGAGATTGTGTCTACTGAGTGCACAGGATGGATTCCCTTTTTATTAGAATGTGCTTGCAGTCCTCTGTGACAAAACCAATGTCACTCAAATGAAGTAAAGACCTATGAACTCTGGCCTGACCTTTTGTAAATGCCCAAGGATTCCAAAGATCTAGACGGTGCTCAGAACCTTCCTGGCATGTATTCAGGCTTCCACTTTGATTAAGCTTTTTAATCTTTGTTCTGGAAGAGAGTGAACAAACAGTTTTCAAATATTTAGTCTTTTCTGCATTATTGCTTATTTAAGTCTTCTTGAAAATGCACCGAATGACACTTGAATTATGTTAAACCTTGACTAAAACTTCATTTTGCTTGGAATTGTAAAAATGTTATCAGTGTCCTTCATTAAGAAAATAAATAATGCCTAAAGGATGGATTAGAGAAGTGCTAGTGTCCCTTACAGGCCTCTACCTGTAATGTGCATCATTAAGTTGAAAAATTGTGTGGTTTGCAAATGACAAGTGAAATGGGTCAGACTCAGAATTTGTGTTACTATGAGCGGAAAACCAGGTGCTCATTAGTTCTCATGATCACAAGGCTTGGAGAACATTTTAATTCACATGTTCTATTCATAACTTCTATGCATGCTTAAAAAGCCTAATCACAGTGGCTGGTGACAAAAGCCTTGGAAAATGCCAGGAACGTGTTGAGCACCATCCAGATCTTTGGTCAAAGTTCATGGGCCTGTCTTTAATTTGAGTGACTGCCAGCACTTTCTATCTTTTAATGTAAGTGTAGTGTAGATACATGGTTATGAACCTCATCAGAGACATTCATATTTCTCACTCTGATTGCTGTGCTGGTCATCCATAATCAGCCTTAAACTTAGGTCATCATCATTTCCCTTATAGTGGTTACATGTAATCACTAACAATATATGCTATGCCTTGCTATACACTCTCAGAAAAGAAGGTACAAAAGCTATCGCTGGGGTGATACACTTTTAAAAAGTACACCTTTGCACATTTTAGTACCATTTTTGAAAATGTTTCCCCCTGAGTGTGTGTGTGTGTGTGTGTGTGTGTGTGTGTAAAGCTATTTACATCTTTTCTCATGCCTCATGCAATTAAGAAACAATGAAAAAGTAAAAAAAAATGTAAATGCTGTTTTTATTATGTTTTACATAATTTATAACTTTAAATCTAATATATGGATATGCTATGTTTTACATAGTCATGTAGCTTCAGTCATATTAAATGACATTTTAACCAAATAATATAAAATCAACAACAACAAAAAAATCATAAAATTATATATCTTTACACTTATCTTTTAATTTTTTCCTTTTTATTCAAAACATTCCCAAATGCATTAACTTAATTATCATGAAATATCTTGATTCTCACCTTTATAGATTATGTTGATCTATATTGGGCGATGGTCAAAGTAACCTAATAGTGTAATATATTAACAATGCTATGCATAAAAACCTCTCTGTTTACTAACAGATATGGGTGTCATGCCATAACATATTTTTAATACGCCTGAGTTGTTTTATTTATTTTTTCCTTTTTATTCGAAACCTCCCCGAACGCATTAACTATATCATGAAATATCTTGATTCTCACCTTTATAGATTATGTTGATCTATATTGGGCGATGGTCAAAGTAACCTAATAGTGTAATATATTAACAATGCTATGCATAAAAACCTCTCTGTTTACTAACAGATATGGGTGTCATGCCATAACATATTTTTAATACGCCTGAGTTTATATTTAATGTGAATTTAACATTGAAAGTTAATGTGAATAAAAACATTGCAAGTTAGGCTACTAATCATAACACTTTCATTGTACAGAAAGAGAGCAAAGAACATTTACATTATTAAAGAACATTTTCACTAACAGTTTAGTTCAAGCACTCTCAAAAACTCCCATTAAAATCACTGAAACTGTTTACACTATGAAATTAATATCTTACAGATTCGTACACACATTTGCACTTTGTTGTTTCTGACGAGAGAATTCGCCAGAAAGAGCTATTCAGTCAGCTAGCGAGTGAAGAAAACACCTGCATTTTAGCAATGACTCATCTGAACACCACACACACACACACACACACACACACACACACACACACACAAACACACACGTAATGTTTTACCTATAGTCAGGGAGATTCAGTCACATTAAATTAGATTTTAGTAAAATAATATAAAGCCAGCTAATTTACAAATTATATTAAACATTACTCACTTATTAAATTTTTTATTATTATACATTTATGTAAATATTTATTCTATATTTGTATGTAATAAATAATAAATATTATTATATAATATTACACACATATATAACTAGATATATAACCATACACACACATACACACACACACATACACACTGTATTCATAATTTATCATTTTATATCACATTTCAGGTATATTTTTTGTATAGCCTACATTTTTTTTTTTTT